>NW_025791128.1:137212-334723 GCF_907164935.1 Osmia bicornis bicornis
AAGTTAATTCAAATCTACGATCTTCTCACTTCTCAATCATAATACTAACATAGTCCTTCAACTACGAATCATTGACCCTGGTTCCTTGTCAACTTTAGAATTTTTGACTATTTCAAGATTGCGTTTCATCAATTTAATCATAAGTGCATTTTGCACAGCATCATTTTCAATTGATGACCTCGAGTTTCAGGGGTATTAAGCTCGCGTCTCGACCCTCTCCCGGACTCCGATCCGCGGTTGATTTCCTTACCGTACTCCCCGTATGGGCCCTTCCCAACTGCTATTGCCAAAGGGACGGAACTCGTTAACCCGGCTTCGGACTGCCTGGCCTGCATACCTGCACCCATTAAATTTTAAGTCGGATTTTGTATGGCTTGGCAAGTTGCCGGGCGGAAGTGCTCCTTCGCGGCTCCCCTTCCTCCCTGCTCTCGCTCAGCGGGCCCACTAGTACGACTTCGCCTCAATTTTACAGACACGCGAATAATATACTTGGTATCATTGTGCGGTAATGATCAACTCAATGAGGTGAACCCTACTTCGAACTTCTGTGTATGTGCCCTATTTATGACACGATTACAGCATTCCTATTACTGGACTGGGTAAACACAAACATTAAGTTATGATCAAGCAATAATGCCTGCAAGGTATCCCATTTATTAATAACATCTACGTAACTCCTTCCTTCCCTTACAAATGTGTTTCTTGACATATAAATTCACAGATAAACTCGCAGATACAATAATACACATACTAAACTCACATACTTAACTCCCATACTAGCAAACATAATTAGGTGGTCGGGTTGAGTACGTGCGTGCGTTTGGCTTGCCCTCACTAATGCCATTAATTTCGCCGGTCTGGCCTCACCGGCGCCCGCGCCCACCCCTCACCCGGGATCCGCGTGTGTCGCGGGAGTGACGGGAGCCTCGCCGGCGGACTCGACGAGGCACCATTAACCCTGCGTGTTGTCTTGCTCTCTCCACACTCTCCTTTTTCGTCATCACCTCGGTTACAAACGATATAAGAGAGCGTCGCCTTCGTCTATCCAGAAGACATCTTGCAAACGACTCTGGAGTCAGCTCCCGAACCTCCAGGTAGAGAAGTGTTCGTTGCACTGCCCAACGATCACACACAAACACTGTGTGGCACGCATCATCGTCCACTGGAGGATCGCAAAACCAGCAGCTCGGGGACGGACTTCTTCCTATCCGATGGAGATAATGAGCAAAGCATCCGTGACCTATCATCACCTGCGCCAGATTATAGGTTAGGTAACGTACTCCATTGCTCTCCACCCACGCCTCGATGTTGGGAATCAGCCTGCCAGTCCAGGCGCCGCTCTCCGAGGTTGTCCATCGAGTTTGCCAGCGATCAAAGGTGTCATATTCCACCACCTGCGGCAGATTCATGCACTCTTCCGGGTCCTCCGCCTCCGCGTACCCATACAAAGCGGCCCTGACCCTTACTAACAAGTCCTACGGCATGCAACCTGACAGCGCGCACAATGCCTCTGATGAAACGGTACGATACGAGCGTGTCACGCGCAGTAACCCCAACCGCTGTATCGATGTCAATCGCTGTCTCACACATCCGTACTCCACCGCCTCGCTCCATACCGGAGACGCATACCAAACTATAGATTCTAGCACTCGGTAATACAGCAAATGCGGTTTCGGACCGCATCCTCGTGGATTCGGTAGCAGCCACGAGAGGTGCTGCGCTACTTTCACTGCCTTCTCACATACCCGGCTCATTTGACTATGAAGAGTCTGCTATTACTGAACATCACACCAAGGACCTAACGAGCGCGATGTCCTGATTATCGCAGCCTCGTACGATTAATACAAGTCCGTCGGGTACGCGCCGCCTAGTTAAGAGCACTGCTTCAGTTTTCTCTTTCGCCGAGAACCAGTCTCTCGCTCTTGTATCACGCCCCCACCACACGTAAGGCATGTTCTGCCAGCTCGCGTACTCTGTCTAATGAGCGGGCTACTATAAGCAGCGCGATATCATCCGCGAAACCCACGGTTGTCACGCCTGGTGGCAGCAGCACCTCCAGCAGCCCGTCGTACGATAGGTTCCACAACAGTGGTCCCAACACTGATCCTTGTGGCACCCCACCAAATACAGCTGCTTCTACCCACTCACCGCTTGGCGTCCGGGTTCCCACTCTTCGCTCGCTTAAATAGCTACGTAACATGTCCATTATTATCGTCGGAAACCCACGGCGCTCGGCTGCAGCCAGGATGCGGTCCCAACGCACTGTATTAAATTGCATTTTTCACATCCAGGGTAAATTAGCAGACAGTGATTTCGCACCTCTGCGCGCACGATCCCACTCCGACATGACTACCTTCATCGCCTGATGAGTTGATTTGCCCTCCCGTAAACCCAATTGACGCACCAGGACAGTCCTCCAGACAGGCGAATCGCTTCTAGCATTAACACGCGAAAAGCATATTCGAAACACTTCCCCCATGTCTGACAGCATGCAAAGCGGTCGAAGGTCGGAAAGAGAATTACAGGCTTTCCCGGCCTTCGGTATTAAAGCCAGACGCCCTACTTTCCAAGCCCTTGGAAAGCATCCTAGCTTCAGACAGGAATTGAAAAGGGCACAAACCCAGCCGGATGCAGTGTTACGCAGAACGTGAACGGCCTTGCCAGGGATTTCATCTGGACCCGGAGCTTTCCCTTTCTTCAACATCCCCATTGCGTACCTCACATCTTCGTTCGTGAACACGTCCCCCTGGCGCGAGGTGCCCTTCTCTGGGCTTCAGCATCTCTTTCTGGTATTAGGAGGAACAGCGCTTGACCCTGCGGCTACCCCCGCGATCTCGCGTGCGTTGGATGCCTGACGAGGCCAGATCAATGAAAGCCTGCGCTGCTTCTTCTCCTCTTGCTTCGTCTTCCTCCTCTTCTTCTGCTGCACTACTCCTTGGGATGGCAGCCTCTTCTTGTCGCTCCTGCTCCACCACGAAAAGCGTGGACACCGTTGCGTGGAACTCCTCTCGGTTGAGGCGAACCAGGGGCGACTTCCCCTTCAGACAATTCATGACCGCCTTGTAGGGTTTCCCCCACGGATCTTCTTCGATAGTCGAGACCATCTCACTCCACGATGCCTCTTTAGCTGGACGCAATGCCAAGGATAAGGCACGTCGGCTTTCCAGCATCTCCATGCGATACGTGTGCGCCTGCTGTCGTGCTGCCGGCGGGCTCCGGCGAGCCACCTTCTGCCAGCGGTGGCGGAGACGCTTTGCTTGGAGACAAAGATCTGCTATCTCCTGGCTCCACCATGGTACATTTGTATTTTCCTCCTCTTGCGGGTCGGCAATGGTGGACGGGTTGACTGAAAGAGCGTCTCTAACTCCTGAATCACTTCATCAATTTCGGCCACGGTGCACAGCGGCGGTAGCGCGGACTGTTCCGATGGACCAGCTGCTGCAGCTCCTCTCTCTTGACTACGTTGAACTGTTGGATGCAGGGATTCTGGCATCGGTAACTGGCCGCTCACTATTTCCCTCCACGCCTCCATGTCCGGGCGACCTAGTCTCGTCTCCTAAAGAGAATCCTCGGGCGAACCAATAGCCTCTGGTCTCGCTTTGAATCGATGAATAAGATAGCGGTGATCCGACCCCGAATAACGCGTGGACACTGTGGACCTAGATATTCGACCGTGGAGGCTGCGGCTACACGCAAGGGCATCGATTCGAGAACCCACGCCACTACGCTCGAATGGTGGGCCTCCTTGACTTGCCACGGGCATCAGCCCTGCTTGCTCGATCAAATTCATCATACGGTGACCGTGTGAATCCACGCGATCTGATCCCCAGTGCGGAGAGCGAGCATTGAAATCCCCGGCGATTATAATCGGTTTCCTAACACTTGACAGACATGTCGCAAGACCCCGTAATTGACCTTCAAAGCTTTTTATAATCAGTGATGGTGAGAAGTAACAACTCACTATCACAAACTCGCGAGTCTCCAATGCCACGCATCCGTCTGTCTCAAACACCTTTCTAGTCACCCCCATGTCGCAGCTAGGACGATTCGTATACCACACGCAGGCTGAGCTGCTCCTGTCCTAATGCCAATTCGGATGAGGATTAAACGGCTCACTGATGACGATTATATCCGCGCGAAACTCGTTCACGGCCTGCCACAAGAGATCCTGTGCCGCGCGGCATCTGTTTAAATTGATCTGCAGTACGCTGAACGCAGACATGTTTTCCTCTTCTCTTTCTTCTTCGGCTCGGAGATTTAGCAGCACAGTAACGTAGCTATCGGAACAAAAGGAAACGGGCACTCTTAAGTACAAGGATCTACATTTAAGTCGAACTGAACTGACATGGCAGTGATCAACACTTACTGCGTCTTGTAACGGCAATGACAACCCCGGTTATGACCCTCACGGTACAAGGATCCTAAACCATCGCAAACAATGAGTAACATGGGTTCGGAAAGCGAAGCAAATGATTTATGATCTATAACTTAAATCTGAATCAAAAGGGGGAAAATAAAGGAAGGGAAAGAGAATAAGCGAAAGGAAGGAAAAAGGGAAGGGAAAAAAAGGGGGAAAGAGGGGGAGAATAGGGAACAACTGTAGCACGGAAGGGATTGTTTCAACTGACTCGCATCAATCTGCGTGCATCGCCCTCCCTCTCCGCCCTGCCCTATCAACTTAATTCAACTCACGCAACCCAATCCAAGGATGAAGCGGGACAGCGGACTGACCTGACCCGACTTAGAAACAAGTCATGGAACCACTCGACAACGTGAAGCGAAGTCAAGCCAAGCCAGGATTTAACTGAATATATTTAATTAATTAAGCTAGTCAAGATCGAACTAATTCAATCAACTTCATCAAGAGTAAGGATAGAACTAAGCAATTAGTATCAGGACACCGGCAAACCGAACAGCTATTTACAGTCGGCATTCGGCCAATATCCAGCATGGTTGACAATCAACCAGCTACGTATTAATAGGAGCAACGGCAGCGGAACTAACACCAACATCAGCAACAATAGTAGTGTTTAAACGGGTAGGCTCAACAAACAGGGATGGTGCGATAAACGTTAATCGACAAATGATCACTCAATACTTACTTACACAGCGATGCTTGTCGTAGGATGACTGATAGTGATCGGCTACGTCGCTCTTCCTCTGTTCTATTCCTCCTTCCTCTTCTTCTTCACCCGCTTCTGCTATAGACGCGTTGGCGCGTGGGCGTTGTCGGCGACAGCGGGTCCTTTTCGCTGCGAGGATAAGCAATGTGCTGTGGTGTGCTGTGCTGATCTGCTGCGCTTAGTTATACACAATAACCCCTCACTGCACCACGGCGCATGTATCGACACACGCGTATTTCTCCAAGCTTCGATTCGGAGCACCACAAACAGCGCTAACTTCCCCAGTTAGAAATGTACGAAATGAAGGCCCCTACGAGGTGCCCCAATTTATATCCAGAGCGGCCGGCAATCGTTGTGGCTGGGGGAACCTGCGAGGGGTAGTCCCTCACCCTTGAGCCCCGCTTTCGAGACACGCGCTTCGGCACACTCCCCTCGCTTTCTTGCCTCCCCTCGATCGAAGCAGGGGTCTCGTGGTCGTCTTCAACAAAGCCCGGCAACCCAAAACTTACCAAGCCTTCGATGAAAGGACCTAATCAAGTCAACATTAATAACGTGAATAAATTACAATTAAATCAATTGCACTCACTGATCAATAACGGTCAAGGGTGTTGACTTAATAAAGCATAGACCAGACTTTCGATTATATCAGATCCTATTTGCTGTGGAAGTATAGAATCAAGTCTCCCCTGGTGGCGGGGGTTACAGAATACGTCTCCAGCCTCCCAAGCCTGTCATCAAAGGCGACTTAAAAGGCACCGCGCGTTTAGCCCCTCTAGATAGGCAGCAACAAGCCGATATGCACGGATGAGGCCCGTTCGCATCCCATCGGACACCGGCCGATGGGTGACTCGTTGACCCGGTTCCGACCGCTACCTGCGAGTGGGTGACGTAATCCGCTCATCACCTGCTTGTACGTGCCTCTCACCCGCCCGACGAGGCGCCCTAATACTTCTAGCTCTCACGTCTAATCTTAAATTCCAATCTTGATAACACAATTCTAAGATATGCTCCTTTTTCCGAAAACCTACTTCTCTCTCTGGAAACAAATTTTGAAAGCAGTCCGCACCAACTTTCTCTCGCGGAAATTGTATCTAATTACCTCCGTATTTAATGATAAGTTTAAAATTCAAGGTTTGACCCGTATCAATTATAATATTATCGCGGTCTTCAACTGCGAATTACCAATTCTAGTTCCCTGCCAATTTTAGATTTTGTTGAACTTTGAACTCTATTACATTTTTCAAATTACATCTTCATCAGTTTAATCAAATTTAATTTAAATCGCATTTTCTGCGGCGTACGATCTCTAATTAGCGCCCTTGAATCTCGGACGCATTATGCTCGCGTCTCGGCTCTCCTCCGGATCCCGACTCGCGGCTTCTTCTCTGATCTCCCCCCGGAGCTCGTTCTTTGCGGCATCCCGTGCTTGATCTTTCCCTGTTGCTGTACCTGCTGGGCAGTGGAGCGAGATCGATCGGCCCGATTCTTCCTCTTGCTGGCCGACTCTCGACGAACCATGACCCTATCTACCCTATTTTTTTGGACCCTCCTGCTGTACGCGAATATGTAGCTCCCTCCATGCGGCATCTTCTACACACCCACTACATTTTGATAGTCAGCCACGGGTACTTTTCCGACATGACTCCCGCGCCCGTCAGCGTGCCCCTGCATATTTATTTTTTGTCAGCTACGCTTCACGTGAACAATAAAACGCCGACTTCTTTATTTTCCTTATTGTTTCCATTCTCCTTTGTCTCCTTCTGGTTGCTCAAGCAGGCCTCCTAGTTTATGCAACTGCCTTACTCTGCTTTACTGCTTCACTGTACTTTCACTCTATTACTCTATTATTCCTTGCGAACTCGCGCCGCTTTTATCCTACGTCGCCTCCTTTAGCGCCTTGCTCCTCATTGCCCGTTTATTACCCATCACCTACTTTATCGCCTACTCTACCCGACACCTGGTACAGCTTAACTCCAAATGTACCGTATGCCACTTTACAAACTTTCCGCTTACAGCTGTTTCTGGCTGTTTTTCGTTGTTCTCTACCGTCCTTTTTCCCTACTCCTCCATTTATTTGTTTATTTATGTTTTTATTTCTCCACTATTTTCACCTTTTACATTCTGCTCAGGATCCACACCCATTCTTACTGTACACATCTGCTTTTACTTTTAAACTTTCAGTTTCTATGTGTTATGTTATCTTAATTCAAGATTCTCAGAACCCCCTTAATTTCAAGTACAATTCTTCTCCTTGATCACCCATTTTAGCCTCCCCATAACTTTAATTCTAAGATAACAAGCATTTATTCATCTACATCGCATCCGCACAAATTATATTTAATTACTTTTAGAATACGATTCCCGCGATCAACTTGTGACGAGAGTCACTTACGTCACGCGACGCCGGCGCAAACACGCGACGAGCCCGCGCGCCGCCCGCCGCAGCCGCTACGCGGCCCCGGACCCCGAGCCGCTCGCGCAAGCCAACATGCGCGAGCGAAGATATAAAGGGCAGCCAGCGGCGATAAAGACAGAATTCTCTGGAAGCTAAAGCTAGACAGCCAAGCGACAAAAGAGCATTCGCGATCGACTGGGACGAGACCCACGATCGTACCGGACAAAAGGACTGCGTAAAATCGAGCGTAACGGGACCGCTGTCCCATCGAGACCGCGCCGCGCCGCGTTACCGGATCAAATCGCTCAGCGCCCGCGCGCGCCTCCGTAGCTATAAGACCGCGTAGTACTAAGTTAGCCGTAAGCGCGTCCCCTGTATCATAGCATCCTCCCAAATAGTACGTAAGACAGATTAGAATATATTAATACGTTCGGTTGCCATTGCGTTACAGACCGATTTGTACTAACGAACGGACCGTCACCTGCCACGACGAAGGACAAATAAACAATACGTTTACCTACGCACCGCTAATTATTTACCGACCAATCCCATTCCTCACGCAGCTGCTGTCTCGGGACGAGACCCGAACGCGGTACTGCAGCGCTCGGCGCTACCTACCCGAGCGCACCCGGCTACCGCGTTACAAACTCTACCCTCAATTTAAATTCAATTTAAAATCCAAATCCAGAACTCCTCCCGGGTCTCAAGTCTAAAATCAACACAATTTCACAACCCCAAATCATAAAGCTTAATTTGTCACTAATCATAAATCCTGGAAGCTTCTAGCTCTAACAAATTTACTGTGGAAGACTACATCCCATCCTCCCCTGGAGGCGGGGGGTTACAGAATACGTCTCCAGCCTCCTTGGCTTGTCGTAAAAGGCGACTAAAAAGAAATCGCGCGCGAAGCCCCTTCAGATCGGCAGTATCGGACCCTTTGTACACGAACACGGTTCGTTCGCACCCCCCTTAGACGACTACCGACGGCTGACCCATTGACCCAGTTTCGGCCGCTACCTCCGAGCGGGTGACGTAATCCGTTCATCACCCGTTAGTACGCGCCTCCCACCCGCCCAACGAGGCGCTTACAACTGCTAGCTTTCGTGCCTAATCTAAAATTCAAATTACGATAATCCAATTTTAATACATGCTACATTTCTCGAACATCTACCTCTCTCTCCGACAATTAATCTTGAAAGCAATCTGCACCAACTTTCTTTCGCGAAAATTGTATTTAATTACCATTAAAATTAATTTTCAAGGCAAATTTAAAATTCAAGGTTTTGATTCGTAGGAATTCTTAATTATAATATTAATGTGGTTCTTCAAACAGGAAACATCAATTCTAGTTTTCTGTAAATTTTAGATTTTGATAAATTTTGAATTTTATTACATTTTAATTTCTTTACATTTCATCAATTTAATTAAATGTAATTAAAATCGCATTAACATGACGCGGGATCCCCAATCAGTGACCTCTAATCTCGGACGCATTACGCTCGCGTCTCGGCTCTCTCCCGGATTCCGACCCGCGGCTTCTTCTTTGATCCCCTCTCTCGCGCTCGCTCTTCACAGCATCCCGAGCTCGATCTTTCCCTGTCATTGTACCTGCCGGGCAGTGGATCCAGACCGGCCGGCCTGAACCTTCCTCTCGCTGGCCGACTCTCGGCGAACCGCGACCCTTCTTACTCTTCCCCTTAGGTTCGCTGATTGCATCCGAACTATACATAGCGTTCCGCTTACGGTGCCCTTACACACATGTAGTATAGAATTGAATGAACTGAATGGATGGATGAATGCATGTGACAAACGACACGAGCGTTCCGAGCGCTACCGCGTTCTCTCGCCTGAGCATTCCTTCGTTCGAAAAATTTTTCGCATCCTCTCCAACGCCCGGGATTCGCCCATCGAGAGATTTAACTCACCCAAATATGTGTTGCGGTCGATGGTGTCCAGGCAACCCAAGACTTCCTTTCGCTCGCTATCATGCGTGCATTCCTCAGTGCGCGTAACCAATTCCAGGCCCGAAATCCGCCCATCGAGAGGCTTAGCTCACCCAAATGTGTGAAGCGGTCGCTGGTGTCCAGGCGGCTCGGGCTCTCCTCTCTCTCGCATTCATGCGAGCACTCCTTCGTTTTCGCGACCTCTCCCAGGCTGAGATCCGCCCATCGAGAGGCTTAGCTCGCCCAAATGTGTGTTGCGGCCTCTGGTGACCAAGCGGCTCAGCTCAATCCTACACATCTCCTGCGGAAACATACGGGTAGGGAAAAATGATTCTGCAAGGATAATGCACAGTTCCGGCGGTGTGTACGCACAGCGGCTGTAGAGTGTCCACGAACGCACTCTATACCTTCTGCGGCTAAATGAAATTACCGTCGGTCAAAATAGCCTGCGTTATAAGCGGAGGTGCGCTGGGGCTTACCCGCGACGTTCTTGGACGATTGAACGACTGTAGGTCGTCCGAGTCGGTCGATGTGTAAGCAACATCGTGGCTACACAGAATGCTCTCCATTAAAGCCCTCTGGGGTTGCCGGAGGTATCTGTGGGCGATACGGAGCAAGTTTTTAGTGGGTATTGGGGTACTGTAACGATCCAACTCAGGGAAACTTGTTTTGGTATGTACCTTTGAGTCCCACACTGCCCGAGACCCCTCCTAACCCGACGGGTTCCGCGCTTACGTAAATGTATTTTTTTGCTGTCAAAATATAAAAAAAAAAGTTTAGGTTAGGATAGGTTAGGTTAGGTTCCACGGACCTGGCCAAGTGTACTGGCTGGGCGGGGAGGTGATACCCCGACGTGGCGCGTCCCCAAGTGGCGGACAGGGGAATGGTTGCCATGCACTTTTCGTAGTGCATGTAGGGTAGGCGTGAAATAAAATAGCTCCGGCGGACCAAACACCAAGGGAAGGAAAACCCATCAAAACCTCCCCTGTGACTGGGGGATAGAATACAGGCACGGTAACCCCTGCCTGTCGTAGGTGGCGACTAAAAGTGGGGCGCTTGCTGCTGTCGATGTAGCCTCGCAGATGACCCGGGGTGATGCCGGTGGGATCTACGGATCCTGGCAGGGCCTCCCTTGCCGGTAAGGCCTGGGTCGGAGAGGCGAAAAGGTGGCTGCAGCGTCGTTCAGTTCTCCAGGGCGTGGCCGGCGATGGCTGCGAATCAGGACGTGAGACAGGCAGCTAGCGAGGTGGACCTTGTGCTGCCCGGCACTAGTGGAGCGACGGATGCGCGCCAGCTATCCGTTCAGCTTTCTAGGGTGGACGCGGAATGGTCTACCCTAAGGTAGGGGCGAAGAACGGGCGGGGTCTCCCCGGTGGCCTCGGATGCCGCTGCATCTCGGGACGGCGAGGACTCGGACGAGTCAGTCGCTGCGACTGTGTCCTTGGACAGACGGCCGGCGAAGAGGAGGGGTCGTCCGCCGACCACCGGCGTGTACTCGCAACTCGCCGCGGCGAAGCAAAATGCTCCTGGAGGTACAACGCCAGGAGCTGGAACTCGCGGAGAAGAAGAGGGCCCTGGACCCTGCCGAGGACCATCCCGATCCGAGTCGAAGTAGCAGGTCCCTCCCCGATCCTGAGGACCTGGCAGAGGAGTTCAGGCATGTCTCGACCGTCGACCTAGCCGCCTAGGCCTTGGAATTCTGTAGGGATGTGGAGAGGGTAGCGGGCGTTTCCAAGGGCCTCAAGGGAACGCTCGTCAGGAAACTAAGGATGGCCGCAAGCCATTTAAAGGCCATCCATACGGAGACGGCGGGTAGGGCCGCCGCCGCTAGGGCAGGTAAATAGCTGGAGGGGCTCCGCCGCCAGCTAAAGCTCCGAGAGGAGCAACTGGCGGCCCACACAGCCCAGATCAGCATCCTCCAGCAAAGCCTGGCGGAACTCACATGCCGGGTCGCGACCACGGAGACGCCGGTAATCGCCGGCCCGAAGAGGGTCGCGAGGCCCGACTCGCCATTGTCCGGCGAAGAGGCGGGCAGGAAGAGGAGGAAGGACGAAGTCGAAGTTTTCGACTTACCGTCTTGCCCGCCTGAATGCCCCGTGGTGCAGGTCCCGATCCCAGCTGCTGCAACTGGAAAAGCGGAGGGGAAGGTTGGTGGCCCTGAGCCCGATCTAATGAGTAGATTTGCGGCTCTCCTCGAGAAAGGTCTGTCGGGGCTCAGGGCAGAGTTCAAAGCCGCTATTGCAGCTGTCCAGCCCCCGCCTAAGAGGGCGGAGCGTGTTAAGGGGGAGCTACGGCTGCGACGATCCCCCCTGCATCGAGGAAGGAAGCGGAGAGGCGGGTGCGGAATAAGTCCCTGCCTGCCACGGAGTCGTTGCCAGGGCCCTCCTCAGCACCGGACCAGCCGGTATCATTTGTGGAGGCCAGAATGGCTCGGATTGTTGAGGAGCATCGGAGGACGCCGGATGGGACCTGGGTGACGGTGGTTGGCCGCCGTGCTAAAGCTGCGGAGAAGAAGGCGATAGCGGAGAAGAAGGCAGTAGCGGCCAAGGCCCCTCCCTCCCAGGGCTTCAAGGTGGTTGCCCAGAAGGGGCAGTAGAGAGGGGCGGCACCGGCGGTCAAGGGGCAAGGGGCCCAATCTCCCAGGCAGAAGGCCCCCCGCCCTCCTCGTACAGCGGCGGTCACCATCAACCTAGCTCCCGAGGCTAAGATCTCATATGCCGAGGCCATGCTCATGGCCCGGGAGCGGGTCAAGTTGGAGGAGCTGGGCATCACGGCGTTGATGCCCAGAAGAGCTCAGATCGGTGTCTTGGTCCTCGAGATACCTGGGGAGGACAGCACGGAGAAAGCGGCCAAGTTGGCTGACCGACTCCGCCAGGTGTTTAGCGGCACTGAGGTCAGGGTTGCCCGCCCCATAAAAATGGGCGAGGTGAGGGTGACCGGTATCGACGACTCGGTCACCCCGGTGGAGGTGGCAGCCGCGTTGGCTGCGGGGGGTTGCTCCGCTGAAGAAATTAAATTGGGGGAGACTCGCACCTCCCCCCAAAGGATGGGGACTCTCTGAGCGAGATGCCCTCTAGCGGCACTCAAAAAGTTATCCCCCTCTGAGAGGGTTCTGGTCGGGTGGTCCTCGGCCAGAATACAGGCGCTACCACCGCGGCCATTGCAGTGCTATCGCTGCCTGGAAAGGGGGCATGTTAAGCAGCGATCCACCTGCGAAGCTGATAGGTCCGACCGCTGCTATGCGTGCGGAGAGTCGGGCCACGTGGCCAGCAAGTGTAGCGCCACCCCGCGGTGCCCCCTCTGTGCGGACCTGGAGCGGCCCGCGGGGCATCGATTGGGGGGAAAAGGTTGTGCCCCCTCCTCCTCTCAGAGGAAGAAGAGTGCCGTTGAAGGGGCAGGAACAGCCCCAAGGAACAGGCATCAAGGACCAAGCCAGCGGAGTCAGAGAAGGGGGGCAAGAAAAATCCCCCTGCCAAGTCGGCGAGCAAAAATGCCGCGGAGGCGGCTCGTAAGGGATCCATCGCCGGATCCGTCGCAGGGGTCCGCCGCCATAAGGGGTCCGGGGGGGGGGGGGCGATGGCGGCTATCGCTATTTCGCTACCGCGGGACAGGGTAGTGTAGCGGCAGGGCCCGCGTGCCCTCCCGCCTCCTTGGGAGATTTTACGAGGGGTGTTTCTTGTGGGGTTGGGAGGGGTCGCGGTGTACCCTCCCGCCATGGACGAAATGAGCCCGGACCCTGGTCGGACCCGGGGGCGGGCGGGTGGGGACCCCGTTCTCAATCGGGGGCCTCTCTCCGTCCGCCTCTAGGGGGCCGGGTGACTCCGGGCGGAGAGTGGCGTCTCCCTCCCGCGCTGGGAGTGGCACTGGCCCCCGCACGGGGGGGTGCAGCGGAGCCGAAGGAGTCCCCCTGGAGGTTGGCCGGCCACGGCTCACCGCAGCCAACAGGGGGACCCGGGATGCAGCCGCCACCGGTAGCCGGCGGAGCGAAGGACAGCGCCCGTCCTTCCTCGCGGGCGGGCGGGTGGTTGCTCCTCCCCGTATCCTGTGAGGAGATCGAGGCGCGGGGACTGCAGGCGGTACGGGCTTGGGGGCCCGGCCGCCATTACACGCAGTTCCCCCGCGATGGAGCCGGCACCGGTTGCGACCCCTGCTGCCGGCCGGGAGAGTTGTTACTCCCCCGGTGAGGGGCGCTTTCGCCGCACGGCGGGGGAGGCTCCGGAGTTATAGTAATCAGGTCCCGGAGCCTCTGCCATACGCCAGAGGAGGTCGCCGTGGGGTTTTAGTCAGTAGGAATCTGACACTTCCCCGCTGCCCTCCGCCAACGGTGGCGGGGGGTCTTATGTAAGATTTCACCACGAAAAAAAGAAAAAAGGTTGGATTCCCGCTTGACGCGTCGAGGAGAGCGGACGTGTTTCGTGGTCGCTCCGTGGTTAGATTTACAACGCGGTGGATAGCGGCTTAGTTATTCGCGTTTTATGATAAAATCATTTTTATTATGTGTTCGAAAGTGCTATTGTGTCGTTTTTTGATTAAATATTGTGTTAATTTATTGTTAAATAACGAAAACGTGATGTGCGTGTTACCTGGCATTTCGACGTCGTGTTTCCGGTGTTCGGGGTGTTAATTATAAACATTGGACAACCGTGTCAGGAGAGCACGTGCGTGACCCGGAACGACACGCCGCCGTGGCCGCGGTCCCGCCATTCCGATATCATCGGCAGGACCGCCCCGACGGCGCGGGTTCCAGCGGCAGCCCCCTCTGTTAGGGATCTCTGCCACCTTTCCGCCGCGACCAGTCGGGCCTGGCTCCGGTGTTCCTCGACCGTGGGCCCCGGCGGGTCCTCCCCGGCCTGGCGGAGGGCTCGCGAATACCAGTATGTACTAGATTCGACCTCCGCCTGGTACCGGAGTGGGATGAGACCCGCCAGGACCATCGCCCCCTCCTAGGAGATCGTGCAGTAGCCCCGCACGATCCTGATGGTCAGCCGGCGCTCCACCCGCCGTAGCAGAGTGCAACTGTGCCTGCTGACCGCCACATCGCCGGCCCATATCGGAGCCCCGTACAGGGCTATGGACCGGACGATTCCCACGTATAGGCGGTGAACCCTCACTCCCAGGCCCCCCGAGATTGGGCAACAGGCGGCCAAGATTGGTCGCCACCTGTTCCAATCGGGGAGCCAGGCGGTCGAAGTGAACATCGAACCGCCAGTGGCTGTCGAGATACACGCCGAGGTATCGAAGACCCCGGCCGATCGCGATGCGGCACCCGTCGACCTCGAGCTAGAGCTGGGTCGGAGGGGCTACCCCACGAGGAGGCTCGAAGAACCACATGGCCTCGGTCTTGTAAGGAGCCGGCGCCAGACCCAGCGCCCGGATCGCTCTTCGCACGATGGCGACCCCCACCTCGGCACGGCGGCAGGTCCTCAACCAGTCCCGCCTGGTGGCCAGCAGGTAGTAGTCATCTGCGAATACCGTGGCCCACACCCCGGGCGGGAGGATCACCCGCAGCGCCGCGTTGTACCCCACGTTCCATAAGGGTGGGCCCAGTTTGGACCCTTGAGGCACGCGGCAGTCGACCTCCCTCCAGTGCAGCGTACCGTTCCGGCCCGTGTACAGTATCCACCTGCCATCCAGGAAGGCCCTGATGATCCTCTGCAGATACGGGGGAACGTTGTGGTGAACCAGCGCCCCCCGTACCGTTCCACCGGGCAGAGTGTTGAACGCGTTTGTAACGTCCAAGGAGACGCCCAGCGCCACCCCACCCCGGGACGTGGCCGACTCGGCGAGGGTGCGCACCCGCTGGATAGCGTCGATGGTGCTGCGACCCTCGCGAAACCCGAATTGGATGGCTAGATCCTCCCTCGCCAGATCGGGGCCAACGCTCGACAGGTGGTGGACGAGGCGGTGTGCGATGACACGCTCGAAGAGCTTTCCCACCTCGTCCAACAGCACAATCGGCCGGTACGCAGAGGGAGAATCTGCGGGCCGTCCGACCTTTCGGAGGAGGACCAGCCGCCCCTCCTTCCAAATCGAGGGGAACACCCCCTGCTGCAAAGCGGCGCTGAAGAGGCGGCACAGCCTCGGACCTAGGATGCCGGACGCCATAACCCAGGCGCGGCCGGGGATGCCATCCGGGCCCGGGGCGGTGTCCTTGGCCCCGAGCCTTCTGACGGCATTGTCCAGCTCCTCCTCCGTGACCCGCAGGTCGGCGGACCAGGCGACGGGCTCCGCCGGCCCTTGCTGGTGGCGCGGGTGCGACGTTCCCCCGGAACGGGGGAAGAGGGTGTTTATTATCCGCGTCAGCGGCTGGGGGTCCTGGCTCTCCGAGAACGGGGGCGCCCGTGCGCGGAGCTTGCCCGTGACCATCCGGTAAGGGCGCCCCCACGGTTCCTCGTCCAGAGAGCCCTGGAGCTCCTCCCACGCCCGGGATTTCGCGTCCCTGATGGCCTGCCTCAGGGCTACCACGAAGACCTGGTATGTGCCCCTCAGCAGATCCTCCCTCGCCGAGTCGCGGACTCGAGCCCTTTGGGCGCGCTGCCACTGGCGCCTGGCGTACTGACACTCGGATCGGAGATCCACAATGTCACCCGACCACCAGTACACCGCCCTCCGGGAGGGCAGGCGTGGGGCCCGGGGCATCTCGGTGTCGCATATTGCGGTCATCGCCTCCCGGAACCACTTGGACTCCCCCTCAACGTCCGCGACCTGCCCGGCAAGGGCTGCGGCCATCAGCATGTCCTTGTCCAGTCTCTATGGCACCCAGCGACGCAGTGGCGGGCCACGCGCCGGCCTGGGAGCGGCGGGGAGGGAGTGGCTGAGGGTGATGTATAGATGATCACTCAGCGTCTCCCTCGCCGCCACCCTCCAATTTTGCACCATGCGCCTGGCCACAGGGGACGCCCAGCCCAGATCCACAATGAATTTCCCCTGAGCCCGAACGCAGGTGCTGGCGTTGCCCCTGTTCAGGAGCAGGAGCCCCGCGCTAGCCGCCCAGAGCAGTACCGCCCCTCCTCTCGCGTCGGTCCCCGGGGACCCCCAGGCTCCGGCCTTGGAGTTGAAATCCCCGAAGACCAACGTCGGCCGGGTGTGGGAGCTAACCACAATGCTGCCCACCCGGTCCAGGAACTCCTCGAACCGCTTCAGGGACCAACTGGGCGGCGCGTACACGCCCACCATTGCTACGCCTCCCCAGTCAACGGCCACGAAACCCCGCCCCCGTGCTAAGACATCGGCGGCCGGGGGGACGTGCCAACCCCCCAGGACGATGGCGACGGAGCCCGCCGCGTCGTCGAACCAGCTGGGTCGGTCCAGTACGCGGTACGGCTCCGACACCACCGCAACCTCAATATGCCACTAGGCCAGGGTTTGTAGCAAAAGGTCCTGCGCCCCGGCCGAGTGGTTGATGTTGGCCTGTAGGAAAGGACCCTTAGGCCCCATTGCGCGTCGGCTCCACCGCGGCCTCCACAGCTGCTCCTGCGTTGCTGGGGCCCGCTACCCCAGTGGGCGATGCAGCCGGGGACTGCTTCGCGCTCGTCTTTTTGGTGGACTTCTTCCGCCGTTTCTTCGCGGAGACCGACGGGCATCCTGTGGTCCCCATCCTGTGCCCCGCGGGCCGCCCTGAATCGGTGCACAGGGGGCACCGCGGCGGGGCCGTACAGCCACTGCCTCGATGGTCCAGATCGCCGCAGTTGAAGCAGCGATCCGAACGATCGACCCCGCAGGGACACCGCTGCCTGACATGTCCAGTCTCCAGGCAGCGGTAGCACTGCAGGGGGCGAGCCGCCAGGGCCTCGACCCGTGCTGAGGACTAGCTGACCCTCAGCCTCCCCGCGTCGACGACCTTGTTGGCTGCGGTGAGGGGGCACCTCACCCAGACCCTCCCCAGGCCACAGGGTAGGGCGCGAATCTCCCCCACCTTGACCTCCTCCGCGCTGCAGACTCCTCCGATTGCCACCGCCGCTGCTATCTCCTCCCGGGTGACCGAATCGTCGAGCCCGATGAGGCGGATCTCGCCCATCTTAACTGGGCACGCCACCCTAACCTCATCGGACGCGCAGAACACAGTTTGGAGGCGGCTAGCCAGGGCAGCCGCCTTTGCCGCCCTCGCCGTCCCGGCGATCTCCAGGACGTGACCGCCGGTGGCCGCGCGCCTGGGCCGGAGATCGGTGATGCCGATCTCCGCGAGGCCGACCTCCTGCCTGGCCCTGATTATGGCCTCACAGCAGGGGGTCTTCGCCCCGGGCGCGACCGTTAGCGCGACCGCCGAGGTTTTAGGGGGGCGGGCAGGGCGGGGCTTCTTTGTGGCCTCCTTTGTCGCCTTGCACCCCGCGGTTCTCTCCTTTCGTGCGGCCGGGGGATTTGTCGTCCCGGCCGTCGTCCTCCTCCCCGTCTTCTTCGCCGGCGGCGGAGGGGGGGCCATCTCCACAACCTTCTTCTTCGCCGCCTCTGCCTTCTTGGCTTTGCGGCCTACCAACTTGGACCACGCCTCGGTCTCCTGGCAGTGGTCCTCCTGGGTTTTTGCCATCCTGTCGGCAACGAACGAGCCGGAGGAGGCCGTAGGGCGGGAAAGCTTTTTCTGGGGCTGCGGAGTTCCCCAGGATGTCGTGGGATCCCCGCGCTGTTGCCTCTGCCCCTTCCCCTGCCGTCCAGAGGTGGCAGGAGGGGGGCACCCGGCGGCGGCCGCCGGAGGTCGGTCACGCTCCGCGCAACGAGGGCAGCGATGCCATCCATCAGCGCGGCCCCCCCGACGCCCCCCCCCCCTTGGGGGCAGGGGCCTCGTGCTCGGTGGGGTCGTCCACGGCCCGCCCCCCTGCGGTCGCGGCAGACGACGGTGAACGCACCGGGGCGGGGTCCTCCGTTTCCTCCATCGTGGTAGCCCTCCGACAGCTCCTCTTCGGCCAGGCCTCCTGCTCCAGCGGGGATGCCGGCCGCGACGCCTTCCTGGCGCCAGGGGCCGCCGGGGCTCTTACCGCCGGGGGCCTCTCGCGCAGAGCCTCCAGCTCCCGCCGCAGCGTCGCAATCTCCTCCCATTGTGACGCTATTTTGGCGTGGCGGAGCTGTAATTGGGCCCTGAGCTCCTCCGTTTTGTGGTCGACGCGGTGCCGCACGGCCCTCAGCCCCAGCTCGATTACGACCACCTCCACGTCGTGGGGTGCCTCCCTGAGGGCACGGACACACGTGCCCTTCAGGTTTTTGGAGCACCCCGCGACCTTCTCGACCTTTACGGCGCCCTCCATGGCGCGCGCCACAAGGTCTGGCGCGGGGAGGTGCCGCACCTCCCGCGCAATTTCCTCCGCCTCCCTCAGGTTCAGGGCCGACCGGCTTGGCTGGCAGGGGGCCGCGCCGACGTCCAGTAGCTCCCTAGTTGCCTGGAGCTCCATCTCCTCCCGCTGTAGGCGCCGAAATTCTTCTTTCTTCACGGCAAGGGTCACGTAGTCCCCCGATGTATGGAGGCGTCCCCTCTTTGCCGTAGCCGAGGTGCTGGGGGTAGTGAGCGGCACCGAGATCACCGACCCATCCGACTCCTCCTCGCTGTGAACCGGCTGTCGCCAGAATCCCCTATCAGAGGCAGCAGAAGAAGCCCTGCTGCCCCTGGTGGATCCCGCCGACATGGGTCGCGCCCTTCTGGCCCGAGCGGGAGCCGCGGCCCATCGGCTGCGCCGTCTGCTCATCACTCGCCGACCGGACCGTGTCAGGTTCCCTTGCCTGGTTTGCCATCGTTTCGTCCCGTCCTGCGTTTTGTTTTTGGTTTGTAGAATTTTCCATGTTCGTCCCACGAGTAGGTCGGATCCTAGGTCCGCCCAGGCAGAGCCGCCTTATCTGGGTAAGGCAGATACACCCGGGGGGTCGCCAGGTACCCCGGGGTTGGTCGCTAGCGACTGGTGCACCCACCAGCCACCCTTGGTGCTAACTCCAGGGGCACCCTCCTCACCGCGTGCCGCAGCTTGGGGCTAGGGATTTTTGAAGAGATTGTGATCCTCGCATGCCGGCCGGTTAAGGCAAGCCTCCCGTTCCAGTGAAACGTGACCACTGGATTACGGTATAATTGCTAGGGTACTGCGGGTTCGCTACCCGCACCAGACAGCCACGCAGCCTGGCCTCTGGAGAACTGAACGACGCTGCAGCCACCTTTTCGCCTCTCAGCCTCAGGCCTTACCGGCAAGGGAGGCCCTACCAGGATCCGTAGATCCCACCGGCATCACCCCGGGTCATCTGCGAGGCTACTTCGACAGCAGCAAGCGCCCCCCTTTTAGTCGCCTCCTACGACAGGCAGGGGTTACCGTGCCTGTATTCTATCCCCCAGTCACAGGAGAGGTTTTGATGGGTTTTCCTTCCCTTGGTGTTTGGTCCGCGGGAACTACGGAAAGTGCATGGCGAGCATTCCCCTATCCGCCACCTGGGGACGCGCCACGTCGGGGTATCACCTCCCCGCCCAGCCAGTACACTTGACCAGGTCCGTGGAACCTAACCTAACCTTTTTTGGGGGGGGGGGGTTAATGCAAGAGGAAAATGCATTTATGCACGCGCGGGCTACCCCCTGTTCGCACTATTCGGCTAGAGGGGACCCGGGCAGTGTGGGACTCGTATCCCCAGGAGGGGGCCTGGCACCGATTGGTGTGGGCAAACCCAAAGAGGCAACCCAGAAGGGGCAACCTGATAGCCCTGCACTAAAGGGTGGGCTCAAAAGATAGGGTCACAGCCCAGAAGGGGCGACCCGGCAGTACCCAGAAGGGGCGACCGCGGCCTGATACACTACCCACTAAAAACCCCTTCCCTGACGTAGGCCGCCGGAACCGTTTCATCCTTTGAGGATATCCCACATGAACAGAGCGATAGCCGCAACTGCGCTTCGGCTCCCTAGCCTTCATGACGCTTTCGTCCACCCTCAATCCGCCATGCGCATATCAAGCTATAAGGGATTGAGGATCCACGCCGCTACACCTCCGATCAAGCGGTAGGACATTTTCAACCTGTACGATAAGGCACAGGATTTTTCTTCGGCCACGATCAGGACACCGGAGGAACTTCCCGCACAATGGGTGACCGCGCCACCTCTTCGCCTGCCTAGCACTATTGCCAGGACAGGGGTTCCTCTTCGGCCACGACCAGGAACCGGAGCTCCTGCTCCACGGGTGATCGCGCCATGTGTTCACCTGTTTTAACAGGGCTTGCTCTTCAACACGGCCCGGAACTGGGACATCGTATCTCCACAGTTGGCCGTGTCCATCTTCGTCCACCATGGTTGGTTGATAATCATGATGTGGCTTATCCTTGTAGTCATCACGCCAACCTGACCTTCCACGAGGACAGGCCATTGTTCTTCGGCCACGACCAGGAACCAGAGCTCCTGCTCAACGGGTGGTCGTGCCATGTGTTCACCTGTTTTAACAGGGCTTGCTCTTCAGCACAGCCAGGTCCCGGGGCGAGTCCTTTCCCCGGGTGACTGTATCACGTCTTCGTAGGCTGCAATCCTCGATGACCTCTTCCACACACACTCACACACATTCGCACATTCTCACAAAATAAATGAATAAATATATAAATAAATAAACCAATAAATACCTGTATCCTGATTAACACATAAAAGGCGTCCTCTTCTCCACTGCAGCATCCCAGCCACGTCTGTCTTCATTTTCCGCCTCTTCTATTCTCAAGTCGTCGCCACTCTTCTTCTGCCTCGCCGCCTTCTCTTCTCTGAGCCACGATGCCCGGAAACCTACCGCATACACCCCGCACACCCACACTAACATTCGCACAAACCCTCAATCAAGCATCAACACGCACAAAATAAATAATTAATTATGTAAGTAATAAAGAAATAAATACCTGTGTTCTGCTTCACCCCCTCAGGACGTCCTCTTCTCCACTGCAACGTCCCAACCACGTCTGTCATCAGTTTCCGCCTCTTCTTTTCTGGAGTCATCGTCGCTCTTCTTCTACCTCACCACCTTCTCTTCTGCTTTCAGCCATGATGTCCCGATACCTGTTACATACATCCCGCACACGCACACTCACACTCGCACACACTCGCACATTCTCACAAGATATCAAGCACACAAAATAAATGATTAAGTATATTACTAAATAAACGAAAGCTTACCCGTGTTCTGCTTCACTCCTTCAGAGCGTCCTCTTCCCACTGCAGCGCCCCAACCACGTCTGTCCTCTTCGCTGTCTTCTATCTTCACGCTCCCCTTTTAGTCGCCTCTTACGACAGGCAGGGGTTACCGTGGCTGTATTCTAAACCCCCCAGCCACAGGGGTAAACCTAACCTAACCTAACCTAACCTAACCTAACCTTTTTTTTCATATTTTGACAGCAAGAAAATACATTTACGTAAGCGAGGAACCCGTCGGGTTAGGAGGGGTTGCGGGCAGTGTGGGACTCAAAGGTACATACCAAAACAAGTTTCCCTGAGTTGGATCGTTACAGTACCCCAATACCCACTAAAAATTTGCTCCGTATCGGCCACAGATACCTCCGGCAACCCCAGAGGGCTTTAATGGGGAGCATTCTGTGTAGCCACGATGTTGCTTACACATCGACCGACTCGGCCGACCTAAAGGCGTTCAGTCGTCCAAGAACGTCGCGGGTAAGCCCCAGCGCACCTCCGCTTATAACGCAGGCTATTTCGACCGGCGGTGATTTCATTTAGCCACAGAAGGTATAGAGTGCGTTGGTGGACACTCTACAGCCGCTGTGCGTACACACCGCCGGAACTGTGCATTATCCTTGCAGAATCATTTTTCCCTACCCGTATGTTTCCGCAGGAGATGTGTAGGATTAAGCTGAGCCGCTTGGGCACCAGTGGCCGCAACACACATTTGGGCGAGCTAAGCCTCTCGATGGGCGGATCTCAGCCTGGGGGAGGTCGCGAAAACGAAGGAGTGCTCGCATGAATGCGAGAGAGAGGATAGCCCGAGCCGCCTGGACACCAGCGACTGCTTCACACATTTGGGTGAGCTAAATCTCTCGATGGGCGAATTCCGGGCGTGGGAGAGGACGCGAAAAATTTTTCGAACGAAGGAATGCTCATGCAAGAGCACGCGGTAGCGCTCGGAATGCTCGTGTCGTTTGTCACATGCATTCATCCATCCATTCAGTTCATTAAATTCTATACTACATGTGTGTAAGGGCACCGTAAGCGGAACGCTACGTATAGTGCGGATGCAATCAGAGAACCTAAGGGGAAGAGTAAGAAGGGTCGCGGTTCGCCGAGAGTCGGCCAGCGAGAGGAAGGATCAGGCCGGCCGGTCTCGATCCACTGCCGGCAGGTACAGCGAGAGGGAAAAATCGAGCTCGGGATGCTGTGAAGGGCGAGCGCGAGTGAGGGGATCGAAGAAGAAGCCGCGGGTCGGAATCCGGGAGAGAGCCGAGACGCGAGCGTAATGCGTCCGAGATTAGAGGTCACTGATTGGGGATCGCACGTCATGTTAATGCGATTTTAATTGAATTTAATTAAATTGATGTAAGGAAATTTAATATGTAATAAAATTCAAAAATTATCAAAATCTAAAATTTACAGAAAACTAGAATTGATGTTTCGTGTTTGAGGAACCACATTAATATTATAATTAAGAATTCATACGAACCAAAACCTTGAATTTTAAATTTGCCATGAAAATTAATTTTAAAGGTAATTAAATACAATTTTCGCGAAAGAAAGTTGGTGCAGATTGCTTTCAAGATTAATTGTCGGAGAGAGAGGTAGATGTTCGGGAAATGTAGCATGTATTAAAATTGGATTTTCGAAATTTGAATTATAGATTAGGCACGAAAGCTAGCAGTTTTAAGCGCCTCGTTGGGCGGGTGGGAGGCGCGTACTAACTGGCGGCCGAAACTGGGTCAATGGGTCAGCCGTCGGTCGGCGTCTAAAGGGGGTGCGAACGAACCGTGTTCATGTACAAAGGGTCCGATACTGCCGATCTGAATGGGCTTCGCGCGCGATTTCTTTTTAGTCGCCTTTTACGACAAGCCAAGGAGGCTGGAGACGTATTCTGTAACCCCCCGCCTCCAGGGGAGGATGGGATGTAGTCTTCCACAGTAAATGTGTTAGAGCTAGAAGTTTTCAGGATTTAAGATTAGTAACAAATTAAGCTTTATGATTTGGGGTTGTGAAATTGTGTTGATGTTAGACTTGAGACACGGGAGGAGTTCTGGATTTGAATTTTAAATTGAATTTAAATTGAGGGCAGAGTTGATCGCGGGAATCGTAGTCTAAACGTAATTAAATATAATTTGTGCGGATGCGATGTAGATGAATAAATGCTCGTTATCTTAGAATTAAAGTTATGGGGAGGCTAAAATGGGTGATCAAGGAGAAGAATTGTACTTGAAATTAAGGGGGTTCTGAGAATCTTGAATTAAGATAACATAACACATAGAAACTGAAAGTTTAAAAGTAAAAGCAGATGTGCACAGTAGGAATGGGTGTGGATCCTGAGCAGAATGTGAAAGGTGAAAATAGTGGAGAAATGAAAACATAAATAAAGAAATAAATGGAGAAATAGGGAAAAAGGACGGTAGAGAACAACAAAAAACAGCCAGAAACTGCTGTAAGCGCAAAGTTTGTAAAGCGGCATACGGTACATTTGGAGTTAAGCTGTACCAGGTGTCGGGTAGGGTAGGCGATAAAGTAAGTGATGGGTAATAAACGGGCAATGAGGAGCAAGGCGCTAAAGGAGAAGACGTAGGGTAAAAGCGGTGCGAGTTCGCAAGGAATAATAGAGTAATAGAGTGAAAGTACAGTGAAGCAGTAAAGCAGAGTAAGGCAGTAGCATAAACTAGGAGGCCTGCTCGAGCGACCAGAAGGAGACAAAGGAGAATGAAAACAATAAGGAAAATAAAGTAGTCGGAGTTTTATTGTTCACGTGAAGCGTAGCTGACAAAAAATAAATATGCAGGGACACGCTGACGGGCGCGAGAGTCATGTCGGAAAAGTACCCGTGCCTGACTATCAAGGTGTAGTGGGTGTGTAGGAGATGCCGCATGGAGGGAGCTACATATTCGCGTACAGCAGGAGGGTCCAAAAAAATAGGGTAGATAGGGTCATGGTTCGTCGAGAGTCGGCCAGCAAGAGGAAGAATCGGGCCGATCGATCTCGCTCCACTGCCCAGCAGGTACAGCAACAGGGAAAGATCAAGCACGGGATGCCGCAAAGAACGAGCTCCGGGGGGAGATCAGAGAAGAAGCCGCGAGTCGGGATCCGGAGGAGAGCCGAGACGCGAGCATAATGCGTCCGAGATTCGAGGGCGCTAATTAAGAGATCGTACGCCGCAGAAAATGCGATTTAAATTAAATTTGATTAAACTGATGAAGATGTAATTTGAAAAATGTAATAGAGTTCAAAGTTCAACAAAATCTAAAATTGGCAGGGAACTAGAATTGGTGATCCGCAGTTGAAGACCGCGATAATATTATAATTGATACGGGTCAAACCTTGAATTTTAAACTTATCATTAAATACGGAGGTAATTAGATACAATTTCCGCGAGAGAAAGTTGGTGCGGATTGCTTTCAAAATTTGTTTCCAGAGAGAGAAGTAGGTGTTCGGAAAAAGGAGCATATCTTAGAATTGTGTTATCAAGATTGGAATTTAAGATTAGACGTGAGAGCTAGAAGTATTAGGGCGCCTCGTCAGGCGGGTGAGAGGCACGTACAAGCAGGCGATGAGCGGATTACGTCACCCACTCGCAGGTAGCGGCCGGAACCGGGTCAACGAGTCACCCATCGGCCGGTGTCCGAAGGGATGCGAACGGGCCTCATCCGTGTATGTCGGCTTGTTGCTGCCTATCTAGAGGGGCTAAACGCGCGGTGCCTTTTAAGTCGCCTTTGATGACAGGCTTGGGAGGCTGGAGACGTATTCTGTAACCACCACCTCCAGGGGAGGCTTGATTCTATACTTCCACAGCAAATAGGATCTGACATAACCGAAAGTCTGGTCTATGCTTTACTAAATAAACACCCTTGACCGTTATTGATCAGTGAGTGCAATTGATTTAATTGTAATTTATTCACGTTATTAATGTTGACTTGATTAGGTCCTTTCATCGAAGGCTTGGTAAGTTTTGGGTTGCCGGGCTTTGTTGAAGACGACCACGAGACCCCTGCTTCGCTCCAGGTGAGGCGAGAAAGCGAGGGGAGTGTGCCGAAGCTCGTGTCTCGAAAGCGGTGCTCAAGGGTGAGGGACTACCCCTCGCAGGTTCTCCCAGCCACAACGATTGCCGGCCGCTCTGGATATAAATTGGGGCACCTCGTAGGGGCCTTCATTTAGTACTTTTCTAACTGGGGAAGACGCTAGTTCGCACTGTTTGTGGTGCTCCGAATCGAAGCTTGGAGCAATACGCGTGTGTCGATACGTGCGCCGTGGTGCAGTGAGGGGTTATTGTGCATAACTAAGCGCAGCAGATCAGCACAGCACACTGCTCATCCTCGCAGCGAAAAGGACCCACTGTCGCCGACAACTCCCACGCGCCAACGCGTCTATAGCAGAGGCGGGTGAAGAAGAAGAGGAAGGAGGAGTAGAACAGAGGAAGAGCGACGCAGCCGATCACTATCAGTCATCTTACGACAAGCATCGCTGAGTAAGTAAGTATTGAGTGATCATTTGTCGATTAACGTTTATCGCACCATCCCTGTTTGTTGAGCCTACCCGTTTAAACACTACTATTGTTGCTGATGTTGGTGTTGGTTCCGCTGCCGTTGCTCCTATTAATACGTAGCCGGTTGATTGTCAACCATGCTGGATATTGACCGAATGCCGACTGTAAATAGCTGTTCGGTTTGCCGGTGTCCTGATACTAATTGCTTAGTTCTATTCTTACTCTTGATGAAGTTGATTGAATTAGTTCGATCTTGACTAGCTTAATTAATTAAATATATTCAGTTAAATCCTGGCTTGGCTTGACTTCGCTTCACGTTGTCGAGTGGTTCCATGACTTGTTTCTAAGTCGGGTCAGGTCAGTCCGCTGTCCCGCTTCATCCTTGGATTGGGTTGCGTGAGTTGAATTAAGTTGATAGGGCAGGGCAGAGAGGGAGGGCGATGCACGCAGATTGATGCGAGTCAGTTGAAACAATCCCTTCCGTGCTACAGTTGTTCCCTATTCTCCCCCTCTTTCCCCCTTTTTTTCCCTTCCCTTTTTCCTTCCTTTCTCTTATTCTCTTTCCCTTCCTTTATTTTCCCCCTTTTGATTCAGATTTAAGTTATAGATCATAAGTCATTTGCTTCGCTTTCCGAACCCATGTTACTCATTGTTTGCTGTGGTTTAGGATCCTTGTACCGTGAGGGTCATAACCGGGGTTGTCATTGCCGTTACAAGACGCAGTAAGTGTTGATCACTGCCATGTCAGTTCAGTTCGACTTAAATGTACATCCTTGTAATTAAGAGTGCCCGTTTCCTTTTGATCCGATAGCTACGTTACTGTGCTGCTAAATCTCCGAGCCGAAGAAGAAAGAGAAGAGGAAAACATGTCTGCGTTCAGCGTGCTGCAGATCAACTTAAACAGATGCCGCGCGGCACAGGATCTCTTGCGGCAGGCCGTGAACGAGTTTCGCGCGGATATAGTCGTCATCAGTGAGCCATTTAATACTCATCCGAATTGGCATCAGGACAGGAGCAGCTCAGCCTGCGTGTGGTATACGAATCGTCCTAGCTGCGACATGGGGGTGACCAGAAAGGTGTTTGAGACAGACGGATGCGTGGCATTGGAGACTCGCGAGTTTGTGATAGTGAGTTGTTACTTCTCACCATCATTGACTATAGAAAGCTTTGAAGGTCAATTACGGGGTCTTGCAATATGTCTGTCAAGTGTTAGGAAACCGATTATAATCGCCGGGGATTTCAATGCCCGCTCTCCGCACTGGGGATCAGATCGCGTGGATTCACGCGGTCACCGTATGATGAATTTGATCAAGTAAGCAGGGCTGATGCCCGTGGCAAGTCAAGGAGGCCCGTGATTCGAGCGTGGTTGCGTGGGTTCTCGAATCGATGCCCTTGCGTGTAGCCGCAGCCTTCACGGTCGAATATGTAGGTCCACAGTGTCCACGCGCTATTCGGGGTCGGATCACCGCTATCTTATTTATAGATTTAAAGCGAGACCAGAGGCTATTGGTTCGTCCGAGGATTCTCTTTGGGAGGCGAGACTATGTCGCCCGGACATGGAGGCGTGGAGGGAAAGAGTGAGCGGCCAGTTGCCGATGACAGGATCCCTGGATCCAACAGTTCAACGTAGTCAAGAGAGAGGAGCTGCAGCAGCCAGTCCATCGGAACAGTCCGTGCTACCGCCGCTGTGCACCGTGGCCGAAATTGATGAAGTGATTCAGGAGTTAGAGACGCTCTTTCAGTCAACCCGTCCACCATTGCCGACCCGCAAGAGGAGGAAAATACAAAATGTACCATGGTGGAGCCAGGAGATAGCAGATCTTTGTCTCCAAGCAAAGCGTCTCCGCCACCGCTGGCAGAAGGTGGCTCGCCGGAGCCCGCCGGCAGCACGACAGCAAGCGCACCCGTATCGCATGGAGATGCTGGAAAGCCGACGTGCCTTATCCTTGGCATTGCGTCCAGCAAAAGAGGCATCGTGGAGTGAGATGGTCTCGACTATCGAAGAAGATCCGTGGGGGAAACCCTACAAGGCGGTCATGAATTGTCTGAAGGGGAAGTCGCCCCTGGTTCGCCTCAACCGAGAGGAGTTCCACGCAACGGTGTCCACGCTTTTCGTGGTGGAGCAGGAGCGACAAGAAGAGGCTGCCATCCCAAGGAGTAGTGCAGCAGAAGAAGAGGAGGAAGACGAAGCAAGAGGAGAAGAAGCAGCGCAGGCTTCATTGATCTGGCCTCGTCAGGCATCCAACGCACGCGAGATCGCGGGGGTAGCCGCAGGGTCAAGCGCTGTTCCTCCTAATACCAGAAAGAGATGCTGAAGCCCAGGAGAAGGGCACCTCGCGCCAGGGGGACGTGTTCACGAACGAAGATGTGAGGTACGCAATGGGGATGTTGAAGAAAGGAAAAGCTCCGGGTCCAGATGAAATGCCTGGCAAGGCCGTTCACGTTCTGCGTAACACTGCATCCGGCTGGGTTTGTGCCCTTTTCAATTCCTGTCTGAAGCTAGGATACTTTCCAAGGGCTTGGAAAGTAGGGCGTCTGGCTTTAATACCGAAGGCCGGGAAAGCCTGTAATTCTCTTTCCGACCTTCGACCGCTTTGCATGCTGTCAGACATGGGGAAGTGTTTCGAATATGCTTTGCGCGTGTTAATGCTAGAAGCGATTCGCCTGTCTGGAGGACTGTCGGTGCGTCAATTTGGGTTCACGGAGGGCAGATCAACTCATCAGGCGATGAAGGTGGTCATGTCGGAGTGGGATCGTGCGCGCAGAGGGCGAAATCACTGTCTGCTAATTACCCTGGATGTGAAAAATGCATTTAATACAGTGCGTTGGGACCGCATCCTGGCTGCAGCCGAGCGCCGTGGGTTTCCGACGATAATAATGGACCTGTTACGTAGCTATTTAAGCGAGCGAAGAGTGGGAACCCGGACGCCAAGCGGTGAGTGGGTGGAAGTAGCTGTATTTGGTGGGGTGCCACAAGGATCAGTGTTGGGACCACTGTTGTGGAACCTATCGTACGACGGGCTGCTGGAGGTGCTGCTGCCACCAGGCGTGACAACTGTGGGTTTCGCGGATGATATGGCGCTGCTTATAGTAGCCCGATCATTAGACAGAGTGCGCGAGCTGGCAGAACATGCCTTACGTGTGGTGGGGGCGTGGTACGAGAGAGAGAGACTGGTTCTCGCGAAAGAGAAAACTGAAGCAGTGCTCTTAACTGGGCGGCGCGTACCCGACGGACTTGTACTATCGTACGAGGCCGCGATAATCAGGACATCGCGCTCGATTAGGTACCTTGGTGTGATGTTCAGTAATAGCAGACTCTTTCATAGTCAAATGAGCCGGGTATGTGAGAAGGCAGTGAAAGTAGCGCAGCACCTCTCGTGGCTGCTACCGAATCCACGAGGATGCGGTCCGAAACCGCGTTTGCTGTATTACCGAGTGCTAGAATCTATAGTTTTGTATGCGTCTCCGGTATGGAGCGAGGCGGTGGAGTACGGATGTGTGAGACAGCGATTGACATCGACACAGCGGTTGGGGTTACTGCGCGTGACACGCGCGTATCGTACCGTTTCATCAGAGGCATTGTGCGCGCTGTCAGGTTGCATGCCGTGGGACTTGTTAATAAGGGCCAGGGCCGCTTTGTATGGGTACGAGGAGGCGGAGGACCCGGAAGAGCGCGTGAATCTGCCGCAGGTGGTGGAATATGACACCTTTGATCGCTGGCAAACTCGATGGACAACCTCGGAGAGCGGCGCCTGGACTCGCAGGCTGATTCCCAACATCGAGGCGTGGGTGGAGAGCAATGGAGCACGTTACCTAACCTATAATCTGGCGCAGGTGATGACAGGTCACGGATGCTTTGCTCATTATCTCCATCGGATAGGAAGAAGTCCGTCCCCGAGCTGCTGGTTTTGCGATCCTCCAGTGGACGATGATGCGTGCCACACAGTGTTTGTGTGTGATCGTTGGGCAGTGCAACGAACACTTCTATACCTGGAGGTAGGGGAGCTGACTCCAGAGTCGTTTGCAAGCTGTCTTCTGGATAGACGAAGGCGACGCTCTCTTATATCGTTTGTAACCGAGGTGATGACCAAAAAGGAGAGTGTGGAGAGAGCAAGAGAACGCGCAGGGTTAATGGTGCCTCGTCGAGTCCGCCGGCGAGGCTCCCGTCACTCCCGCGGCACACGCGGATCCCGGGCGAGGGGTGGCCGCGGGCGCCGGTGAGGCCAGACCGGCGAAATTAATGGCATTAGTGAGGGCAAGCCAAACGCACGCACGTACTCAACCCGACCACCTAATTATGTTTGCGAGTATGTGAGTTAAGTATGTGAGTTTAGTATGTGTATTATTGTATCTGCGAGTTTATCTGTGAATTTATATGTCAAGAAAACATTTGTAAGGGAAGGTAAGGAGTTACGTAGAATGTTATTAATAAATGGACGCCTTGCAGGCATTATTGCTTGATCATAACTTAATGTTTGTGTTTACCCAGTCCAGTAATAGGAATGCTGTACTCGTGTCATAAAATAGGGCACATACACAGAAGTTCGAAGGTAGGGTTCACTCATTGAGTTGATCATTACCGGCACAATCGATGCCAAGTATATTATTCGCGTGTCTGGAAAATTGAGGCGAAGTCGTACTCGTGAGGCCACGCTGAGCGAGAGCAGGGAGGAAGGGGAGCCGCGAAGGAGCACTTCCGCACGGGCAACTTGCCAAGCCATACAAAATCCGACTTAAAAATTTAATGGGTGCAGTATGCAGGCCAGGCAGTCCGAAGCCGGGTTAACGAGTTCCGTCACCTTTGGCAAATAGCAGTTGGGAAGGGCCCACACGGGGAGTACGGTAAGGAAAATCAACCGCGGATCGGAGTCCGGGAGAGGGTCGAGACGCGAGCTTAATACGCCTGAAACTCGAGGTCATCAATTGAAAATCATGCTGTGCAAAATGCAATTATGATTAAATTGATGAAACGCAATCTTGAAATAGTCAAAAATTCTAAAGTTGACAAGGAACCAGGGTCAATGATTCGTAGTTGAAGGACTATGTTAGTATTATGATTGAGAATTGAGAAGAGTCGTAGATTTGAATTAACTTATCATAAGAATAAAATTAAGAGGCAATTAATACAGTCCCGCGACGGCAATTGATGCGAATGTTTCTCAAAATTAAGCGTTGCCAGGGAGATAGGCAGGTATTCGATCAATGAAGCATGTATTAGAGTTGAGTTTTCATGATTGGATTTAAAATTAGACGTGAGAGCTAGAAGTTTTAAGCGTCTCGTCAAGCGGGTGAAAGGCGCGCACCGGCGGGCGATGAGCGTATTAAGTCGCCCACTCGCACGTAATGTCCAGAACTAAGTCGATGAGACGACCATCGGCCGATGTAAGAAGAACTGCAAGCGACAAGCCAGGGAGGCTGGAGACGTATTTTGTAACCCTCGCCTCCAGGGGAAATTCAATTCCATATTTCAAATCATAGCCCAGCAAAGAACCAGGACACGAACGGGATGAGCCTGGAGTTTGAGGTTGCCGATTGACAGTCGTGCAGCGCAGGAAATGCAATTATATTTAGGTTGATACAATGTAGTTTGCATAAAAGAGTATGTTATAGTTCAACATTTCCAAATTATGGACAACTGGGAGCTAGTATTGATAATTCATAATTCATAATTATGAATCTATACTAGTGATTAGAAGTTGAGAGGGATTCGTAAATTGAGTTTTGTATTAACGTGGGAGTTGAAGCTAAGGGGCCATAAATGTAAGTTCACAAAATAGGCTGCTGATCACTATTTCAGGATTTAGGATCAGCAGAATGCTAGAAACGATGTTCGCAGAGTGAAAGGTTACATTAGAGTTATGAGAGGTTTCGTACTCTGGTTTTAGGTACATATGTGAGCTAGAAATTAGATTTAAGATTGGATGGATTCAACCGTTGATGAGCCGGTAATCGCAGTTGGTTATTTCCCTAGCTGCTTGCCCAAGCAGTTGCACAATTGAAGTTAGAGTATAATTGAGACTTCAGCAGGTCAGAGATCACCCGAACCGCGTGAGCCACTCGTTGGAGGCGAAGCGCCTCATCGAGAGATGGGAGAAACATGCGGACGAGCGACGAGCGAATTCCGCCGCCCGCTTGCGGGTGATGATAAAAACAGGTCAGTGGATCAGCCATCAGTCAACGTCCAAGGAGTGTGGCCAAGTCGCGCCCATGCACGTGAAACCCGCCGTTAGCTATAATAAGGACTTCGCGCGCGACCCCTTTTGCTTCATTTTTAACGACGTCGGGCCAAGGAAGCTGGGGACGGGTTCTACAATCCCCGCCTCCAAAGGGAGTTCAATTCAATTAATACAGTTCTCTACTTTGCTAGTTGGTCGGACAGACGAGCCATAGTGCCACAGGAGATATAAGAGATATGAAAGAAGCATTCATAGATTTAGGCTATACTTGGTTACATGAGGGTTTAGCACAATCGTTTGCATATTTCTGACAGAGAGCCCGATACTTGGTGAGCAGACGACAGCTTCCAGAAGCCATCGCCGGTTTGTAATTAACAGAGAGCAAACTATGTTTGAATTAGGTTATGCAATTGTGTTTGCGTTTGATTAGTTTATAATGTATGAAGCTGAAATTGAGACTAGGGTTGAGGCTGGGATTGAAATTAAAATTTCCTGGTTCAAACTTACCCTTCCTTCGGTTATTTGTGCGGGAGTGACATACCATTATGACAACCGTGGGCGGCTCGCAATGTGTGTTGCAGTTGCCCTTTCGTAAGACAGGCTGAGAAGGTGTCAAACTTGATTGATATGCCAAATCAGGGTTGATTAGCCGTCCAGATAAAAGGCAGCATCAACAATGGCAGCAGTGCACGTAACCTTCCTTTGGTTCTCTCAAAACCTCATGTCACAGTTCTCATCTCGTGAGTCGGGTTGGGTAGATGTCAATTTAGATTTGGTGAGGCAGATCAGGGTGGACCAGTCGCCAAGATAAGGAGGCTGCATCAGCAATGCCCATAACACTCGAGGTCCTCGATGAATGTACGTCGCAGCCACGAAATAGAACCGCAAAGCACGCTTGCAGTAAAACATTAGTGAAGCGAGCTCGTATCACTGGTACACTTCCGTAACACTTATAGAACCGCACAGATTACGGGGAGACACAAAAAGAACGCGCACACACATGCACCAAAGAAGATAACCTAGCACTTAGTATCCACATAGTCGTGAGGCGCCGCGAAGCACAGCAAGGGCCGCAGAGGTCGCGAAATCGTAGGAATTACTGATGTTGCAAAACCGAAGAAAAACCGAAGAAGTTGTAGAAAATCAAGAAAAATCAAGGAAACAAAGAACGATGCAACCCCGCAGCGCCAGATGCCTGGCAGGCCACGGGACCCTCGAACGACACGTCCGACCAGCTCGGCAGCCAGCACGAGACTCCAACCTAACCTAACCTAACCTAACCTTTTTTTTTTTCGTGGGGAAATCTTGCATAAGACCCCCGCGCCCCTGGGGGAGGGCAGCGGGGGAGTGTCAGATTCCTACTGACTAAAACCCCACGGCGACCTCCTCTGGCGTATGGCAGAGGCTCCGGGACCTGATTACTATAACTCCGGAGCCTCCCCCGCCGTGCGCTGAAGGCGCACCTCACCGGGGATGTAACAACTCCCCCAGCCGGCACCAGGGGTCGCACCCGGTGCCGGCTCCATCGCGGGGGAACTGCGTGCAATGGCGGCCGGGCCCCCCAGCCCGTACCGCCTGCAGTCCCCGCGCCTCGATCTCCTCACAGGCTACGGGGAGGAGCAACCCCCCGCCCGCCCGCGAGGAAGATCAGGCGCAGCACTTCGCTCCGCCGGCTTCCGGTGCCGGCTACACCCCGGGTCCGCGTGCAATGGCGCCCAAACAGGGCGCCTGCGGCCCGCCGAGTCGTCCCCCTGTGGGCTGCGGTGAGCCGTGGCCGGCCACCCTCCAGGGGGACTCCCTCGGCTCCGCTGCACCCCCCCTGCGGGGGCCAGCGCCACTCCCAACGTGGGAGGGAAATCGCCACTCTCCGCCCGGAGTCACCCGGCCCCCCCGAGGCGGACGGAGAGGGGCCCCCGATTGAGAACGGGTTCCCCACCCGCACGCCCCCGAGTCCGACCGGGGTCCGGGCTCATTTCGTCCGGGGCGGGAGGGTACACCGCGACCCCTCCCACCCCCACAAGAAACACCCCCCGTAAAATCTCCCCAGGAGGCGGGAGGGCACACGGGCCCTCCCACTACACTACCCCGTCCCGCATCCGTCGCGCCCGGGGGGCAAACAGCGAACGCCGGCATCGCCCCCCCCCCGCCCCTTACGGCGGCGGATCCTGGCGACGTCGTCGCGTCCCACGTCCGCGACCTCACCGAGCGGGATCGTACCTTTCACGATCCCGCTCGGACCTTTCCTTGAGGGCCATGACCTCCTCGCAGAATGTGGTCACGGCCCTCCATTCTGTCTCGCCGGCAAGCATCTGTCTCACGACCCCTGCCGACGAAAGATCCTCCTCTATTTCTGCCGTCAGGGCGTGGCGGGCCACCGCAAACACCGGGCACTCCGCCAGCGTGTGTTGTGCGGTGTCCAGCGCCGCCCCGCAGAGCCAACAGTGGGGGGTCCATTCCCTGTTCCTCCGGCACAGGAACTCTCCGAACACCCCGTGTCCGTAGAGCACCTGCGTGACCCGGAACGACAGGCCGCCGTGGCCGCGGTCCCGCCACTCCGATATCATCGGCAGGACCGCCCCGACGGCGTGGCTTCCGGCAGCAGCCACCTCTGCTAGGGATCTCTGCCACCTTTCCGCCGCGACCAGTCGGGCCTGGCTCCGGTGTTCCTCGATCGTCGGCCCCGGCGGGTCTTCCCCGGCCTGGCGGAGGGCTCGCGAATACCAGTATGTACTGGATTCGACCTCCGCCTGGTACCGGAGTGGGATGAGACCCGCCAGGACAATCGCCCCCTCGTAGGGGATCGTGCAGTAGCCCCGCACGATCCTGATGGCCAGCCGGCGCTCCACCCGCCGCAGCAGAGTGCAGCTGTGCCTGCTGACCGCCAGATCGCCGGCCCATATCGGAGCCCCGTTTAGGGCTATGGACCGGACGATTCCCACGTATAGGCGGCGAACCCTCACTCCCGGCCCCCCGAGGTTGGGCAACAGGCGGCCAAGATTGGTCGCCACCTGTTCCAATCGGGGAGCCAGGCGGTCGAAGTGAACATCGAACCGCCAGTGGCTGTCGAGATACAGGCCGAGGTATCGAAGACCCCGGCCGATCACGATCCGGCACCCGTCGACCTCGAGCCAGAGCTGGGCCGGAGGGGCTACCCCACGCCGAGGCTCGAAGAACCACATGGCCTCGGTCTTGTGAGGAACCAGCGCCAGACCCAGCCCCCGGATCGCTCTTCACACGATGGCGACCCCCACTTCGGCACGACGGCAGGTCCTCAACCAGTCCCATCCGGTGGCCAGCAGGTAGTAGTCATCTGCGAATACCGTGGCCCACACCCCGGGCGGGAGGTTCACCCGCCGCGCCGCGTTGTACCCCACGTTCCATAAGCGGGGGCCCAGTTTGGACCCCTGGGGCACTCCGCGGTCGACCTCTCTCCAGTGCAGCGTACCGTCCCGGCCGGTGTACAGTATCCACCTGCCATCCAGGAAGGCCCCGGTGATCCTCTGCAGATACGGGGGGACGTTGTGGTGAACCAGCGCCCCCCGTATCGTCTCATGGGGCAGGGTGTTGAACGCGTTTGTAACGTCCAAGGAGACACCCAGCGCCACCCTACACCGGGACGTGGCCGACTCGGCGAGGGTGCGCACCCGCTGGATAGCGTCGATGGTGCTGCGACCCTCGCGAAACCCGAACTGGATGTCGGCCAGATCGGGGCCAACGCTCGACAGGTGGTGGACGAGGCGGTTTGCGATGACACGCTCGAAGAGCTTTCCCACCTCGTCCAACAGCACAATGGGCCGGTACGCAGAGGGAGAATCTGCGGGCCGTCCGTCCTTTCGGAGGAGAACCAGCCGCCCTTCCTTTCAAATCGAGGGGAACACCCCCTGCTCCAAAGCGGCGCTGAAGAGGCGGCACAGCCTCGGACCTACGACGCCGGACGCAATAACCCAGGCGCGGCCGGGGATGCCGTCCAAGCCCGGGGCGGTGTTCTTGGCCCCGAGCCTTCTGACGGCATCGTCCAGCTCCTCCTCTGTGATCCCCAGGTCGGCGGACTAAGCGACGGGCTCCGCCGGCCCTTGCTGGTGGCGCGGGTGCGACGTTCCCCCGGAACGGGGGAAGAGGGTGTCTATTACCCGCGTCAGCAGCTGGGGGTCCAGGCTCTCCGAGACCGGGGGCGCCCGTGCGCGGAGCTTGCCCGTGGCCATCCGGTAAGGGCGCCGCCACGGGTCCTCGTCCAGAGAGCCCTGGAGCTCCTCCCCCGCCTGGGATTTCGCGTCCCTGATGGCCTGCCTCAGGGCTACCACGAAGACCTGGTATGTGCCCCTCAGCAGATCCTCCCTCGCCGGGTCGCGGACTCGAGTCCTTCGGGCGCGCTGCGACTGGCGCCGGGCGTGCTGACACTCGGATCGGAGATCCGCAATGTCGCCCGACCACCAGTACACCGCCCTCCGGGGGGCAGGCGCGGGGCCCGGGGCATGGCGGTGTCGCATATTGCGGTCATCGCCTCCCGGAACCACTTGGCCTCCCCCTCAACGTCCGCGACCGGCCCGGCAAGGGCTCCGGCCATCAGCATGTCCTTGTCCAGCCTCTTCAGCACCCAGCGACGCAGTGGCGGGCCACGCGCCGGCCTGGGGGCTGCGGGGAGGGAGTAGCTGAAGGTGATCACTCAGCGTCTCCCTCGCCGCCATCCTCCAATTTTGCACCATGCGCCCGGCCAGAGGGGACGCACAGCCCAGATCCACAATGGATTCCCCTTGAAACCTTTTTTTTTTCACGTGGGGGAAATCTTCGAAAGACGCCCCCGGCCCTCGTGGGGAGGAGCCGAAGGTATTGCTGGATTTTTACCGGCTAAAATCCCCACGGTGGCCTACGCTGTGTGTTGGGGAGCGCCCCGGGACCTCTGACCAACAACACCGGGGCCCAAACACCCATGGCGCGTTGACGCCGCCTTGCTTGAGGGAGGGTCTAGCTTTGGCCCTCCCCCTGCGTGCCAAACTCCGCCGCCATCGGGGGCCACACCCGATGACGGCACTCCTCGGGCCGCGTGCAATAGGGACCGAGGCCCCAGCCCCGGCCCCCTGCGGCCCCGCATAAGTTTAGTGGGGCCGCGCGATCGGCGTTCGGCCCTCCCCGGTGCTCCTCTTCCGGGGGGTGACTGGTGTCCCCCCACAGACCTCCTCTTCAGGGGGAGCGGGTGCTCCCCCCTCCTCTTCTCCCCGTTGGGGGCGGTGGGCCTGGTATGTAACATCTTCACGGCCCACCGCCCGATCTCCCTCAGGTGACGCCGTCAGGGAGTCTCCCCCGACGACGCCCCCTCCTTCTGCGGATGGGGTCGGTTCTGTCCCCACCCCGCTCCGCTTCCTCCTTCAGGGCGATGACCGTCTCGCAGTAATCGGTCACCGCCCTCCACTGATTCTCACCGGCGAGCATCTCTTTGACAAGTGCCGCCGGCGAGAGATCACCACCAGCTTCGCACCGCAGGGCGTGACGGGCCCGCGCAAACGCTGGACAGTGCTCCAGGGTATGTTGCGCGGTGTCCCGCCCCGCCCCGCAGTGATGGCATGCTGCCGTCCCCTCCGCCCGGATCCAGTGCAGGAACTCACCGAAACAACCGTGTCCGGTGAGCACATGTGTGGTCCTAAGCGTGAGCCTTCCGTAGCCGCGGTCCCTCCATTTCTTGAGCACTGGAAGGACCGCCCCGGCTACTCGCTGGGCGGTGGCGCTGCTCTCGACGAGCTCGCGTCGCTACCGACAGAGGGCTCTCTGCCGGGCCTGGCGCCCAATCCCAGCAACAGCTTCGAACATCTATTCTGGCGGGATCCCGTCCAGACGAAGGGCACGCAGACGTCACAAGACTTTGGCGTCACCCTCTGCCTGGAACTTGAAGGGGACAACCCCCGCCAGGGTCATCGCCGCCTCGTAGCGGACCGTGCGGTAACCTCTGATTACCCTGATGGCTATCCTCCTCTCAGCCCGGCGTAGCAGTTGCTGGCTGCGCCGGGAATCCATCAGGGTGGTCGCCCATATGGGCGCACCATAGAGGGCCATGCTCCGCACGATCCCCACGTAGAGACGGCGAACCTTCTCGTTGGTCCCCCCGATATTGGGCAGTAGACCGGCAAGCGCGTTGCTTGCCCTGTCGAGTCTAGGGGCCAGAACGACCGTAGTGCTCCTCGAAGCGCCAGTGGCTGTCCAGGTGGAGGCCCAAGTACCTGTGGCCCTTCCCCACCTGGACGTCGACTCCACTCACATGGACCACCGACTGGGGCGGTGGCGCAACCCCACGTCGAGGCGAGTAAAACCACATCGCCTCGGTTTTGTGGGGAGCTAGCTGAATCTCGGCGAGGTGGCTAATCCTTTTCTACCCCCGACAGATGGCCAACACGTGCGTATCATCTGCGAAGCACGTGAGGCTCACACCGGTCGGGAGCTCGACCCGCAAGACCGGGTCGTATCCCAGGTCCCAAAGTGTGGGACCTTTCGCAGAACCCTGGGATACGCCACAGTCCACGTCCCTCTCGTGCATCTGGCCATCCCGGCCCCTGTACACAGTCTTCCTGTCCCGGAGGTAGTCGCCGACGATCCTCCTCATGTAGAGGGGCGCCTTGTGCCGTATCAGCGACCCCCTTATCGTCCCGTGAGGCAGGGTGTTGAAGACGTTGCCGATGTCTAGACTAACGCCTAACGCCACCCTGCCCCGGGACGTGGCCGAGTCGCAGCGGGAGCGCATCGACTGGATTGCGTCGATAGTGCTGCGCCCCCGCCTGAAGCCATATTGCGACTCGGCCAAGTCGGGCCCCACCTGGGACCGGCGTTGGACGAGGCGGGATACCAGAATCCGCTCGAACAACTTCCCCACCTCGTCCAACAGCACGATGTACCGGTAGGCCGAGGGACTGTCGGCGGGTCGCCCATCCTTCTGGATGAGGACTAGTCGCCCCGTCTTAGACTGTTCTGGGAAGACTCCATCCTTAATGCAGGCGCTGAAGAGGCGTCTCAATCTCGGACCGAGGACGCGTAGAGCCTTCACCCAGGCACGGCCGGGGACGCCATCGGGGCCCGGAGCACTGTTTCGGGCCCCCATCCGTTTAATCGCCCCGGCCAGCTCCTCCTCCGTGACCCCCAGTTCGTCGGACCAATCCACCTCCTCGTGGTCCGGCGGGGGGCGGGTGTGTTCCCTCTCTCGTGGGAACAAAGTGTCGACTACCCGTCCCGAAAACTGGGGGTCGAGGCTCTCCGTGACCGGGGGCGCCCAGGGCTTAAGCTTGCCCATCACCATTTTGTATGGGCGCCCCCATGTGTCCTTCTGGAGAGAGCCTAGGAGCTCGTCCCATGCCCGGGATTTAGACCCCATGATGGCTGCCTGTAGGGCAGTCTCCAAAACTCGGTACTGCCCGTACAGATCCTCCTCCCTCGCTGGGTCGCGGAATGTCCTTCTTCTGCGGGCCCTTTGCCACTGGCGACGGGCTGCGAAGCAATCTCGTCTCAGATCACCAATTTCGCCCGTCCACCAGTAGGCGGCCCGCCTGGGGAGGTTCTTCACCCGGGGCATGGCGGCGTCGCACACCGCCTTCATGGCTCCCCGGAACCATTCTACCTCCTCCTCAATGTCCGCGACCGGCCCGGTAGGTGTTGTCAGCGAGGCCAGAGCGAGGGCTGCAGCCATCAGCACGTCCTCGTACATCCTCTTCAGCGCCCATCGTAGCGGTGGTGGTCCACAGGGGCGGCGGGCGGTGGTGGTAAGGTCGAGGCGGGTGTATAGATGGTCACTAAGTGTGACCGCCTCTTCCACCACCCTCCATCTCTGCATCATACGCGTGGCCAGGGAAGTAGCGAAAGACAGATCGACTATAGACTCCCCCTGGACACGCACGCAGGTGCTAACGGACCCCACATTGAGCAGGTGGAGTCCTAGCCCCGCCGCCCAATTTACGATTATTCTCGCGTCTGTCCTCGGGGAGCCCCAAAGTGACGCATGGGCATTAAAGTCCCCGAAGACTGGCACTGGCCGGGGGGAACAACGGGGGACAAAGTCCCCCACCCGGCCCAGGTACTGTTCATATTGCACGAGAAGCCATCTGGGCGGGGCATAGAACCCCACCACCGCTATTTCACCCCACAGCACGCCGACGAACCCCCGGCCCCGTTCCAGTGGGGCGGGGTGTGGCGGTACTGCGGTGCCAATAATCGCCACGGAGCCGTCCTCGTCCGCGAACCAATCTGGTCTGTCGAGGGCTCGGTACGGCTCCGCGGCCACCGCCAACCCAGCCTTCCATTCACGGCCAGGGTTTGAAACAACATGTCCTGAGCCCTGGCCGAGTGGTTCAAGTTGGCCTGAAGTATAGGGCCCTTGGGCCATATACCTAGGCTTTACGAGCCGCCTCCGCGGCATTTTTACGAACCGACTTGGCAGGGGGATTTTTCTTGCCCCCCTTCTTCGACTCCGCAGGCTTGGTCCTTGATGCCTGTTCCTTGGGGGCTGTTCCTGCCCCTTCAACGGCACTCTTCTTCTTCCTCTGGGAGGAGAACGGGGCACAACCTTTTGCCCCCAATCGATGCCCCGCGGGCCGCCCCCGGTCCGTACAGAGGGGGCACCGCGGGGTGGCGCTACACTTGCTGGCCACGTGGCCCGACTCTCCGCACGCATAGCAGCGGTCGGACCTATCAGCTTCGCAGGTGCATCGCTGCCTAACATGCCCTCTTTCAGGCAGCGATAGCACTGAAATGGCCGCGGTGGTAGCGCCTGTATTCTGGCCGAGGACCACCCGACCAGAACCCTCCCAGAGGCGGATAACTTTTTGAGTGCCGCTAGAGGGCATCTCGCCCAGACAGTCCCCATCCTTTGGGGGGAGGTGCGAATCTCCCCATTTTAATTTCTTCAGTAGAGCAACCCCCCGCAGCGGCCAATGCGGCCGCCACCTCCGCCGGTCTCGACGACTCGGTCACCCTAATCTCGTCCATTATTATGGGGCGGGCAACCCTCACCTTGGTGCCACTGAACACCTGGCGGAGTCGGTCAGCCAACTTGGCAGCTTTCTCCGTCCTGTCCTCCCCAGGCAACTCGAGGACCAAGCCACCGGTCCGAGCTCTTCTGGGCATCAACGCCGTGATGCCCAGCTCCTCCAACTTGACCTGCTCCCGGGCCATGAGCATGGCCTCGGCGTATGAGACCTTAGCCTCGGCAGCTAGGTTGATGGTGATCGCCGCAGTACGAGGAGGGCGTGGGGCCTTCTGCCTGGCAGGTTGGGCCCCTTGCCCCTTAACCGTCGGTGCCGCCCCTCTCTTCTGCCCCTTCTGGGCAACCACCTTGGAACTCTGGGAGGGAGGGGCCTTGGCCGCTGCCGCCTTCTTCTCTGCAGCTTTAGCGCGCCGGCCGACCACCGTCACCCAGGTCCCATTCGCCGTCCTCCGATGTTCTTCGACAATCCGGGCCATTCTAGCCTCCACAAATGATGCCGGTTGGTCGGGTGCTAAGGAGAGCCCCGGCAACGGCTCCGTGGCAGGCAGGGTCCTATTCCGCACCCGCCTCTCAGCTTCCTTCCTCGATGCAGTGGGGATGGTCGCAGCCGCAGCTCCCCCCTTAACATGCTCCGCCCTCTTAGGCGGGGGCTGGACGGCTGCAATAGCGGCTTTGAACTTCGCCCGGAGCCCCGACAGGCCCTTTCCGAGGAGAGCCGCAAATCCCCTCATTAGGTCGGGCTCGAGGCCACCAACCTTCCCCTCCTCTTTTCCAGGTGCAGCAGCTGGGATTGGGACTTGCACCACTGGACATTCAGGCGGGCAAGACGGTAAGTCGAAAGCTTCGACTGCGTCCTTCCTCATTTTCCTGCCCCCCTCTTCGCCAGACAACGGCGAGCCGGGCCTCGCCGACCTTTTGGGTGGGCCGGGGCCTTCAGCCGCCGGCACCTCTGTGGCAGCGACCCTGCATGTAATGTCTGCCAGGCTATTTTGCAGGATGTTGATTTGCGCCTCCTGGGCAGCCACTTGTTCCTCCCGCAGCTTCAGCTGTTCGCGAAGCTCCTTCACCTCTTTATCGGCCCTGGCAGGTGCAGCCCTGATTCCCGCTTCCGTGTGGATGGCCTTGAGGTAGCGGGAGGCCATCCTCAGCTTTCGAACAAATGTCCGTTTCAGCCCCTTGGAGATGCCCGCGACCTTGTCGACGTCGCAACAGAACTCCAAGGACTGCGCAATAAGGTCGCGCGTGGGACTCGACTTCCTCCGCCAGGTCCTCAGGGCCCGGGAGGGACCTGCTACCCCGACTCGGTTCTACAGGGTCCTCGATAGGATCGAGCACCCTCCTCCCCTCCAACAGGTCAAGTTCCCGGCGCTGGACATCCAGGACTCTCTGCTTAGCCGCCGCGAGCCTCACGTACTGGCCCGTGGTCGGCGGGCGACCCGTCTTGCTCGTGCGCCGTGCCTCCAGAGATACTGCCGAGGAGAGTGACTCGTCCGAGTCCAAGTCCACCTCACTCTCTCTGAATGCGGGGGCATCAGAAGCCGCCGGGGAAACTCCGGCCCCTCCTCGTACCGGCCTCAGGTGAGGCCATTCTACATCCGCCCTAGTTAATCGGACGGATAGGCGGCGCGCATCCGTTACCCTGCTAGTGCTGGGCTGCGCCATATCCTCCGCGCCCGTTTCACGTCTCGCGTCCTGTTGAACAGCCGCAGTCGTCATCGGTACGTCCCGTCCAGTGTTTGTTGTTGTTGTTGGCCTTTTTAGTTTCAAGTCATCCATAGTGTTCCCACGAGAGGGTCGGTCTGTGTGTCCACCCGGGCAGAGCCGCCTTACCCGGGTAAGGCTAGTACTCCCGGAGGGTCGGCAGATACCCCGGGGTTGGCCGCTAGAGACTGATGTACCCATCAACCACCCCTGGCGCTGACTCCAGGGGCGCCCTCATCACCGCGTACCGCAGCTTGGGGCTAGAGATTTTTTATAGCGGTTGTCATCCTCACGGGCCGGCCAATGAAGGCAAGCCCCCCGTTCCAGCGAAACGTGACCACTGGGTTACGGTGTAATTGCTTGGGCACTCCGGGTTCGCTACCCGCACCCGACCGCCACGCAGGCTGGCCCCTGGAGAACTGAACGACGCTGCAGCCACCTTTCCGCCTCTCCGACCCAGGCCTTACCGGCAAGAGAGGCCCTGCCAGGATCCGTAGATCCCACCGGCATCGCCCCGGGTCATCTGCGAGGCTACTTCGACAGCAGCAAACGCCCCCCTTTCAGTCGCCTTGTACGACAGGCAGGGGTTACCGTGTCTGTATTCTATCCCCCAGTCACAGGGGAGGTTTTGATGGGTTTTCCTTCCCTTGGTGTTTGGTCCGCGGGAGCTATTTTATTTCACTCCTACCCTGCATGCACTCCGAAAAGTGCATGGCCAGCATTCCCCTATCCGCCACCTGGAGACGCGCCACGTCGGGGTAACACCTCCCCGCCCAGCCTGTACACTTGGCCAGGACCTTGGGTCCCCCTGAAACATTTTTTTTTTTTTTTAGTTCAGTTGGAAGAGGAAATGCGTTTGCGCACGCGCGGGTTGTTTCCCTTTTCGTCTATTCGGCTAGAGGGGACCCGGGCAGTGTGGGACACATTTCCGCCCTGAAGGGGCAGACTGGCGCCCGTGAGGTGAGGCCAAACCCAAAGAGGCAACGCCAGAAGGGGGCAACCTGGCAACCCAACCCTTAAGGGTTGAGTTTAGCCCAAGAGTAGGCCACAGCCCTGAAGGGGCGACCTAGACGGGCAGCCCAGAGTGGGCACTCCCGAGGCTGCACATACTACCCACTAAAACCTCTCCCCTAACGTGGGCCGCCGGCACCTTTTCACTCGTTAGAATTCATAAAGGAATACCAGCGTATAGCCATAACGACGCTTCGGCACTTCAACGCATTTCGCGTTATTGCCGCCGCCCGCAAAAACGCCATGCGGTAGGCACATGGCGCATCTGCGGATCCACGCCGTTGCACCTCCGATCCAGCGGTAGGACATTTTCAACCTGTACGGTAAGGCACAGGATTTTTCTTCGGCCACGACCAGGAACCGAAGTAAGCCCATTCCGGGTGGTCGCGCCATGTGTTCACCTGCCAGCGCAGTAGCTTGCTCTTCGACACGGCCAGGAACTGGAACATCGTATCTCCACGGCTGACCGTGTCCATCTTCGTCCACCATGGTTGGTTGATAATGATGATGTGGCTTATCCTAGATGTCATCACGCCCACCTGACCTTCCACGAGGACAGGCCATTTTTCTTCAGCAACGATCGGCACCGGGGGACATGCTCCAGGATCGGCACCGGGGGGACATCTTCCCGGCGTGACCGCGCCACCTCTTCGCCTGCCTAGCACTATTGCCAGGACAGGGGTTCCTCTTCGGCCACGACCAGGAACCGGAGCTCCTGCTCAACGGGTGATCGCGCCATGTGTTCACCTGTTTTAACAGGGCTTGTTCTTCAACACGACCAGAAACTGGGACATCGTATCTCCACAGTTGGCCGTGTCCATCTTCGTCCACCATGGTTGGTTGATAATGATGATGTGGCTTACCCAACGATTGGTGAGCATTTTTGGTGAGCGTAATGTAATACTAATAATTGAAACCATTCATTGAAACTATTAAGTTACTTAAATTTACTTGCAGGAACATTTACGCGACCACAACCTCAACGTGGTTGGCAAGCGAACATGGTGGAGTACAATCAATGATCAAATGACGGCAATAAAAAACAATTAGAAATTATTGCTAGCAAATCATCAATAAAGATAAGTAGCAACATATACCTCATAATGAGAATAATAGGAAGAGACAGAACTGTTAACATCAGAAATTAACCATAGTATTAAATGTAAAATGTAACATAATCATAGTCTATCTGCAGGAAGCCCTAACGTTAGCCAATGGAAGTGGAGGTAGAGTGTAATTAACGGATAACAGGAGAAGAGAATACCCATCTGATATAATATGGGGAGCACATGAGACCTAAATCGGCATAATCCATAAGGGAGATCAAACAATTCAAATAGTTATAAATTGAGTAGATTAGATTGTTACTGGATTATAATACCGCTCCGATAAGTATGGTATTAATATTAATACTGATACAGGTAAGTCGATGCAATACAGCGCGTGGTGAAAACTAATCAATAATAAACAATCAATAATAAACCCCACATACAATCATATTACTACTAAATCATAATATAAAGAACAAGAAAGCTAAACTACACTACAATATATCAAAATTACTATGAACATATGTGTATATATAATATGTAACGAAAACACTCCAAATATAATCAATTTAATAAGTATACCGATGTAGATAATTAATTAATGTTGGCGAAATTCCCCAAATTGGTCGCAGACCACGAAGTTGGCAACGAAAGTATTTCGTTGGTGCGTCGTTACCGATAGCGGCAGCACTTCTGGGGCCCACTTTGTCCACGCGGTCCCCTCTCCACGCGGAACCGGCAGGATCGACCCCATGATCGATTCTTGTTCTTCTTGTTTGAACGCTTATCGTGAGCGCACGTGCTTCCGACCACGCGAATATTCCACACAAGACCGCCATTTTGACCACGCGACTCTGTAGTTTTCTCTGTCCACGCGCTTTATATGTATTCTGCCCACGCATTACTGTAAATAGTGTAAATAAACTTTATTGTTAATTAACCAAGGTGCGTGTTTCACTCCGTCCTTGCAGACCACGCTTTTCGGTTACATTTTTTGGTCCTTCGAGCCGGATGGAACACGCCCTTCGCGTAACGGTTCGTGACGACGCAGTTCGGTACACGCGATTCCGTTGAACGCTTTTCAGTGTCGTTAGTGATAAGTGAGCTCGTGGACTCTGTAGATTAAGTGACGTTTTGAGACAGTGACTCTTTAGTTTTTTTTTGGTGACATTTTTTTTTGGGTTCGTTATGACATTTTAGTTTATAGTGGACACGCAGTGCTACGTTAGTTCAGTGCTCAGAGACGCTCAAGTTAAAGACTAACGATGCCAAAATCGCGCGACCCGTCACCCGCGTCGCAGGATGGTTCCGTCCGCTCGAACAAGGCGGATGAGGAAGTGCCTCCCGCGCCACCATTACTGGACGTACCAGAAGAGACCACGCAGCCCACGCAGGTCGCACGCACACGCTCGCCCGCTCGGCTCTCGTCCGAGCTTCAAGTCCGCGCTAAAGTCCAGGAGGAACGACTGGACACGATGCTGTCAATCGTAGAGGATCTCCAGGTCTCCGCTGCCAAGGATCCTCTGGAGATTCTCCTTTCAGAGGTGGAGATCACGAAGACCACGCTTATGGAGATGCACCTGATGTTTCACCAGGAGCATCAAGCGCTGAGCCGACTCTGGCCTGTCTCCCAGCTGGACCACGGATACTACAAGTCCAAGATGGCCTCGCAGGAGGACAAGGTAGTTCTGACGGCGCGAAAATTGATTGCTCAGCTGGAGCACCGTCTGAGCCCGCCGCCGACCGCGCAGCCCGCGACGCCCACGAAACCGCCCACGACACGCCGCTCACGTCTGCCGGAGATCGCACTCCCCAAGTTTGAGGGGGAGTACAGTCGGTCGCACCAGTTCAAGGCCACCTTCGCCTCCGTGATAACAGCCCGCGACGACCTCACTGACCTCGACCGGTTCCATTACCTTAAGGGAGCCGTGTCAGGCAACGCTGCTCAACTGATTGAGCATCTGCCCACGACCGAAGAGGCCTTCACACAGGCCTGGAAACTCCTCGACGAGCGCTTTGAGAACAAGCGCCTCAACATCCAGACCCATATGGACCGGATTTATAATTTAAAATCAATGAAGGTCCGGAAGGCGGCCTCGCTCACCAAGATGGCGAACATCATAGGTGAGACGCTCGAAGCCCTGAAGAGCTTCGGGCTTTACGATGAGCATAACTGCTTTCTCATCACCGCACTCGTCCGCCTCTTGGATTCTGACACACGCGAGAACTGGGAGTCAACGCTGTCCACGCAGACGGAGTTTCCCACCATGGATCAACTGTCAAAGTTTCTGGTGGCACGCGCACGCATGCTCGAACAGCTGGAGCCCCATCCTGACGCCAGGCCTACGCAGACCACGCAGTCAGCTACCAAAACAGCTCAGCCCACGTCGCAACGCTCTGGGCCTTCAAGGGTGGCCACGCACACAGCGTCAGCTCGGACCACGCCGCCCACGCCCGCCGCTCACGCTGGGTCCTCCACGCAGCAGAGGGCACGACAGACAGCGCTCTACCCCTGCGCGTACTGTGGTAAGGACCACTTTCTGGCCACGTGTCCGGCATTCAGAAATCTTGCGGTGTCAGAGCGCCTTGGTGTCATCAAGGCTCACGCGCTCTGTATAAATTGTCTGGGGCACCACAACTTTCGGAGCTGCAGAACAATGCACCAGCGGTGCAAATTGTGTGACGAGCACCATCACACTACGCTCCACGGAGGACACCTGAGCCGGGTAGTGATGCCTGGATACCAGGTCTTGCAGGCAGCCGCAGCAGGGCCCTCGCAAGCCCCCGCTTCGACGCAGACCACGAAGAACACGCCGTCAACGTCAACCAACAATTGAGAGGTTGGCGCAGTCGTCGACGCCCACGCAGCCCATGCAGCTCACGCCTCTATGGACCACGCAGCCCACGCAATCAGACCACGCAGACCACGGACCACACTTCTAGCAACTGCACTCGCCAGAGTGCACACTGACCTCGCAACGCAGCAAGTAAGAATTCTGGTCGATTCAGGCTCTGAAGTCTCTCTTATTTCAGAGTCTTTAGTAAATCAACTTAGACTCAAGCGACAACGCTCCTCATTGGATGACCACGGAGTTGGTGGAGCAAGGACCTCGCAGACGAATGGAGTGGTCAATATTACCCTCCATTCCAATTACAGATCGCTTTCAGTCAACGTGCACGCACACGTGCTCACGAAGGTGACCACTTGCCTGCCATCAGAACCGCCAGCTCGTCCAACGCTGCCATCGCATCTGGAGAAATTGAACCTCGCAGATCCTCAATTTTTCACATCCAGACCAGTGGACATCATTCTCGGAGCAGACGCATACGGGCAAGTCATCAAGTCAAATATTATTCGGCACACGTCATCACCGTTGATCGCTCAACTTTCGATCTTCGGTTGGCTCATAATCGGGCCCCTCGAGGGCACTCAGACAATTCGCAGGACTTCTCATCAAGTGACAGTCAATAATACTGATCGCCAATTGAGTGAGTTACTCAGCCGCTTCTGGACGCAGGAAGAGCCACCACAGGACACGGCACCCTTGTTCACACCAGACGAGCAAGAGTGCGAAGATCATTTCAAGACCACGCATTCAAGAGACTCCGCAGGAAGATACATCGTGCGATTGCCGCTCAAACTTCACCCGAGAGCACTTGGCAATTCGTATCAGACAGCGCACAACTGTCTCCAGCGGATTCTCAGACGAGTCAGCAAGGACGCGCAGTACAACCAGCTGTACACCAAGTTCATGCTCGAATATGAGCAGCTTGGTCACATGGTAAGACTGAACAATGACTCAATAACTAGTCCGTTTCAGTACTTTCTTCCGCATCATGGCGTTCTGAAGTTGGGCAGTACGACCACCGCATTGCGTGTGGTTTTCAACGGTTCCAGTCCAACGTCTACAGGATACTCGCTGAACGATCTTCTACACACTGGTCCAAATCTGATGCTGAACATTGCAGATCTGCTCATTTGGATACGCAGATACAAACATCTGTTTGCCACCGACGTCACGAAGATGTACCGGCAGATCAAGGTACATCCAGATGACTGGAGCTTGCAGCAGATACTTTGGCTTGATGACGCACAACAGGAAACGCAGTACCAGCTGACCACGGTCACGTACGGGACGAAAGCTGCTCCGCACTTGGCGGTTCGAACACTCCTGCAACTCGCTGAGGCTGAAGGGTCGAAATATCCCCTTGCTGTTGAGCCCATCACAAACGGCAGGTATGTCGATGATATTTTTGGTGGTGCTGATACAGCAGAGCATCTACAGGACGTTGCAAATCAGCTGACGCAACTCTGTCAAGCTGGTGGATTTCCATTGGCAAAATGGCATTCCACGAGCAAATCGTTGCTTGAAGACCTCGCACCAGATCAGAACAACGTTGCAATTTCATTCGACGACTGCGCAACCAAAATTCTCGGAATTAAATGGATTCCACATCAGGACACGCTGAACTTCTCGACCATATCAGCTACTCAACGCACGCAGTTCACGAAACGCCTCATTCTCTCCGAAGTAGCTCAACTCTTTGATCCACTCGGTTTTGTTGCACCTGTAGTTATCAGAGCCAAAATTCTCATTCAAGAGCTTTGGTTACAGGAACTCGGTTGGGACGATATTCTGCCTTCTCACATCACTCAACGATGGCAGCTCATCAGGGAAGATCTAACCAGTCTGGCCAGACTTTCCATCCCACGATGGTTCAACACAACGACCACGTCAACAGTTGAACTTCACGGCTTCTCCGATGCATCAGTCCTCGCAATGGCAGCCGTCGTCTATCTCGTTGTCCGCGCACCGTCCACGGGTACCCACACATCTCTGATCTGCTCGAAAACGCGAGTGACACCACTCAAACGTCTGACCATCCCGAGGTTGGAACTCACAGCAGCGCTGCTACTTTCAAAACTGATGCGGCATGTTCACGCTACTTTGAACTTGACCGTTTCTCAGACATTTTTGTGGACGGACTCAGAAGTTACGCTGGCATGGATCAAGACTCACCCCTCCAAATGGAAGGATTACGTGCGCAACAGGGTAATCCAGATCCAGGAGATCACGCAGAACTATCACTGGAGGCATGTACCAGGATCATCGAATCCAGCTGACTGCGCGTCAAGAGGCATGACGACAGAACAGCTTCAACAGCACTCCCTTTGGTGGACGGGCCCAACCTCAGAACGCGTGGCCGAAGCTGACCAGAGTCGACACAGACGAGTTAGGCGCCCCTGAAGCTCGTGCTGTCGTCTCGCTCCACACGGCAAACACTCGAAAGGAATATTCATGGGAAGTAATCTTTAAATATTCTTGTGTTAACAGATTGCTCAGAATCACCGCTCTTTGCCTCAAATTCGTGGACAAGCTGCACAAACGACAGGACGCTTTGCCCACGCATTTCATCTCAGCAGCTGATATGGAAAGGGCCACAATCTATTGGATTCAGGCCACGCAGTCCACCTACTTCAAGCAGGAACTCGCTGAACTCGCCAAAAAAGTTTCGCTGCCGTCAACGCATCCATTCACGAGGCTCACCGCTTACCTTGACCATCAAGGGATCGTCAGAGTAGGCGGACGCCTCCAACACTCAGAGCTTTCGCACGACGGCAAACATCCTGTAATTTTGCCTCGTGATTCAATATTCTCAGAACTTCTCATCGAACACGAACATCGTCAGACCATGCATGGAGGTACGCAATCCACCCTCGCTTTTCTCAGACAACGCTACTGGATTCTCGGTGGACGAGCTCCAGTGAAGACGCATATCCTGCGGTGTGTGAAGTGTGCTCGGCAGAGGGGGATCCGTGCCCATCAACTGATGGGGCAACTACCTCTTTGTCGAGTCACTCCATCACGCCCGTTCACCCACACTGGGGTGGACTATGCAGGACCGCTCACGCTGAAGACTTGGAAAGGCAGAGGAGCCAAGACGCAGAAAGGGTGGATTTGTGTATTCGTCTGCTTCACAACATCAGCTGTACACTTGGAAGTTGTCACCGATTACTCAGCCGACGCATTCATCGCAGCTTATCGCAGATTCGCAGCAAGGAGAGGAACTGCTGCCTCTCTCTACTCAGATTGCGGTACCAACTTCCAAGGAGCAGACGCCCAGTTGAAAAAGCAGTTCAAGGACAGCACACGCGAAAATCAGGACCTCGCAGCTCTACTCGCCAAGGATGGTACGCAGTGGCACTTCAACCCTCCTGCCGCTCCACACATGGGTGGAAAATGGGAGGCAGTGGTCAAGTCTCCCAAATTCCATCTGAAGAGCACGATTGGAGATGCTTTACTGACGTTCGAGGAATCAATAACATTAAAAGGCACATAGGTGCTAAACCAAGCCAGACACTCCTATAAGAAAGTCATATGAGATCCACGGTCAAGAAATTCAAAGAATTTAAGGAACCATAACGCATATATGTATGTATAGAAAACCATAAAGACATTGTATCATGCAGGACGGACTACCGCAGCGTATGCCTCCCTGAGCACCAGCCGTAATAACCAATACTGAACTAACACTTTCCAAATCAGATTCAAAATCAGAATCAGAATTGTAATTACGAAAGGGTAATTAATGTACAAAAGATTGCATAAAGTACCGTAAGTATTCAAAATACACAGATTCACAACTGTCACAGCTGCACTAGAACTGAATTAAACATAGTATGCAAAACATTATCCTGAGGGGGGGTGCGAAGAGCTACAAAAGCGCAGTGAATAATATTATAGGAACATGGAACGTAAAACGTAACACTCAATTGAAGAAGAAGTCACTGAAACATGTCAAGTGACCAAGAATAAAAATAAGAAAAGAATAAGGATAGTGAATAGTGAACGGCGAACAATAAACCAATAAACCAATAAACCAATGTCGTTACACGTCATTCATATCTAAATTGCTAAAGGATATATGATACATCTTATAGTCTACAATTAATTGACAATGCCTGAGAGCCCAAACAACTCCCGAAAGCTTAGAAACAATGCATGATACTACAAGAGGAACTAAGGAGCTAAGAACTAAGGAACAAGAAACCAGAATCAGAATCAAACCCACCCTTAAAATATGCAAAGGGATTATAAACGCAATATACGCATATGATATAAACTCATTAATCCATCCAATCTAGATAGACTCTTCTAAATTCCATAATACAAGACCCATTAAACTAAGTCAAATAAATATAACCGCAAATATAATCGCATATATAATCATCACGGATATAACCACAGCTATAATCACAGCAGGAAAAATAAAGCAGACACATATTAGTAATCTGTATCAAGTAATTTAATTCAATGCAATTCGATATGCCATATGCCATTGTTAATTACTCTGTACATTTACTTACTTAATTATAATAATATAATGGAATAGAAAGTTAGGAAGTTATATAATAATAATGCAATACAATACAATTTAATACAGAATACTGGTTAAGTATAGCCTAACATAGCTAACTAATATAGCTGAATAACTGGACACAATCCAAGGTCTAAAATAATAATATTATAATACAACATATAATATATTCAATGCCTAAAATGGTCACAGATTGAACGCAGGCTGAACGCAATTGAACGTAGATTGAACGTAGCTTGGATGTAATAACATTAATAACATAAATAAAATAATACAGTATGATCATGGTATAATACAATACAATAACAATACTATGATACAATATTATAACATAATACAATATAACATAATATAATATAACATAATACAGCATATAATATATAATATATAATAGTAAGTAATATAAATGCACCGAATGCATAAAATGCACAAAACGGAGCTAATGATACCACATTAACAAATACACTGCAATTACACTACAATACAATACCTCCGAGCGTAGCACATTAGTACGCGCACTGTCACAGCAATCACATCCGCACGAATATACACAAAATTTAAATTAGAAAATTCAAACTTCAATAATTTCAATAAATTCAATTCAATTAATTAATTAATTCAGTTCAATTGACACTTCTCACTTAACACTTCGTATCACATTACATCATAGATGACCGATGACCATGTCAACGTCAACTAAGATAGGAAACCGGGCGAAGTAAAATAAAGAGCGCGACCATAAACCATAAAGAACATAGATACCTAGTGTTCGAATTCTCTAGTCCATACCATAATGATTATCGACCATCAAATTAACCACCAAATCATCAAATTAATCAACTAATTATACAGAATATATAAACGTTCAAAAGTGAAAAGCGGAAATAAAAGCGAAAATACTTCAACAACTTTCAATAAATCACCGCGATGAAAACGAGAAGTAAGGTACCTACGCAGGATAACGATAGCAAAACGCATCGTAATAAGTAAAGCATGCAATACTGCCCGAAGATAAGCCGTAAAGCTATCCCTAGTCGGTAACCAACCGCAGCACCTGAGATAGCCAACCGCAAATATTCCATCCACCACATAATACTCGGCCGCTCGCTCCGTAACGGTTCCGTAACGGTTATCCACAGACCAATTATCTGCCGCGCAGCAATTACCTACCGCGCGCCAGTTACCCTGTACACACAGTTATCGACTGCAAAACCATCCATCGTGCAGCTGCGCAAATCTAGGAATCCATACTTACCATCAAACTTATCATCAAAGATAAGTCTGATATACAGTACTTTCACCAAGGTATAAAGCACACGAACATCAAATCAAGCTTCCAGACAGATCAAGATGGAGGATAAATCAGTTAGTAAAATCAATACTACGGTTATTTATTATATATAAATATGAATCATACGTTTGTAATAGGGTGGAATGAAATAAATATAAATTACATATAAATTACAAATTACAAACAATAAGGAAAAATAAAATGAAATCAAATGAATCAACCCGAATAAGATCCACAGATTGCGCAGATTGCAGGACACACTGTATTACTACATATCGCGCCGCAGAAAACAGATTATACAAAACAACAGAACAACAGAATCAACGGAATCAGGAATCGCCACAGAACGAAGGGCCGAATAAATAAATAGAATAAAACATTTAACTTTGACAAAATCAACCAGTAAAGTCAAACAACGTCAACAACGCATGCGATCAGGATAGTCCCGTGAGCCCAATAAAAACAACTCTCGGTCAAATAATATTAGTTAGTAAAATAAAATAATAAATCAATGAAACTAGAATAAATCATGGTAACAGGCAACTAGCAGAAATGAAATATGAAGCAGAAATGAATCAATAAGTCAAGAAAAATCGAATCAGATCAATGTATAGCTTTAATCAATCAACATCAAAATGAAGGAATGACTGAATTATAAATGAATGAATGTACGTAAACTGAATGCAGGTAAAACAGCTAAGGATATTCACCAATTGGGAACTACAGAAAGTGTGTAACGCGCAACATACGTAACCAACATAACCGACATACATAGCCGACATAATGTAATGTAATGTAATGAAATGTAATATAATGTAAAATAATAAATACAGCAAATGAGTTATATTCCAACTAAATATAACCGTAGGCCTTATTGGCTCAATGCCCCCTACTTTATAAATTATCGATTATACGGTTATAAGTCATAGTGTTCGAAAATGCGTTGATTTCAACCGTCGCCACGCGAACCGCGGCAGCACACTTCAGCGCGACCGGCAGCCACCTTGGATGTCGGTCAGGATGACCGATCACCGAGCTTGACGTCACCGGAAAGAAGCCAACAGCTCTTGCTACGACGAAGCCGGTGGTTCGGCCATTACGGTTTTGTATCGTTACGGTAAACACGTGCAGTACTGATTCCAAAAATTTCTAGTGCAATTGTCGAATTTCGATTCTAAAGAACTCAACATCGCAACGCGAATCCACGAAATTAGTAGAATTTCGTGCTGACCACGTGTTGAACCAACACGTGGTTTTAATACGGTGCAATCTCAATCGCAAATTCTCCGCGATGCGGGTGAATCTTCACGATCTACGATCATCATAAATTCGTGCAACGCACAATTTATTGCAAATACTGTACATAGTGTATTTGTGCCTGTAAATATACATTGTTTGTTTTGTGCAATCTCAGGTGCATTCATTTTCAATTGCCGTCTCACTGCCGATCCTACATTCCGAAACGGTTCTCAATCGCAAGCTCAGGGCCTCCTTACAATCTCGAACACTTTTGAACACATAGATTGCAAATTGTAAATTGCAAATTGTACATTGTAAGCGATTGCGTCCATACAAATTCAAAAGGAATAAAAATTTACACCGAAAGAGGTATAAGGATAAATCAAAGCTCGCCTCGCAATCATGCAAGTTTCCGCCACGCGCGCAAATCCGGCCGTAAATAAACAGGCTTGTATGCACTCTCGTACAGGGACTTTCCAACAACCAGGCACCTGGGTAGCATGCATCGATTCAGAGAAAAGAAGAGAGATCCATATTGGGGCCTTGCAAGACAACACAATCGGCCAGCGTCGTCGCTCCAAACGACAATAAACAGCCGTTCAAAACGAACGTCTTACCGATTAGGTAAGGAAGAAGAAACACTGTGGCCCCTTCCTTTGAGGTAACTCAGCACTATTCTAAGTTATATTCACTATTCCGTGCTGTAAATGCCACTTCCAGCGCAGCTGTGCAGAAGAAGAACAAGAAGAAGAAGAAATATCTCGGAATAAGTGCGTGACGTCCCTTTCCTTGAGGTCAAGCAGCAAATTTCTCGGAAACGGTGCGAGCTATGGCAAAATATTAAGAGACCTTTTTTATAGGAAATTAAATTTCCGACTATTTATGTTCTATGACATTCTTTGATCAGATGCATAGTTTTCGAGATATATAGAGATATTTAAAAGAGGCGAGCTTTGATTTATCCTTATACCTCTTTCGGTGTAAATTTTTATTCCTTTTGAATTTGTATGGACGCAATCGCTTACAATGTACAATTTGCAATTTACAATTTGCAATCTATGTGTTCAAAAGTGTACGAGATTGTAAGGAGGTCTTGAGCTTGCGATTGAGAACCGGTTCGGAATGTAGGATCGGCAGTGAGACGGCAATTGAAAATGAATGCACTTGAGATTGCACAACACAACCAATGTATATTTACAGGCACAAATACACTATGTACATTATTTACAATAAATTGTGCGTTGCACGAATTTATTATGATCGTAGTTCGTGAAGATTCACCCGCGTCGCGGAGAATTTGCGATTGAGATTGTACTGTATTAAAACCACGTGTTGGTTCAACACGTGGTCACCACGAAATTCTACTAATTTCGTGGATTCGCTTTGCGATGCTGAGTTCTTTAGAATCGAAATTCGTTAATTGCACTAGAAATTTTTGGAATCAGTACTGGACGTGTTTACCGTAACGATACAAAACCGTAATGGCCGAACCACCGGCTTCGTCGTAGCAAGAGCTGTTGGCTTCTTTCCGGTGACGTCAAGCTCGGTGATCGGTCATCCTGACCGACATCCAAGGTGGCTGCCGGTCGCGCTGAAGTGTGCTGCCGCGGTTCGCGTGGCGACGGTTGAAATCAACGCATTTTCGAACACTATGACTTATAACCGTATAATCTATAATTTATAAAGTAGGGGGCATTGAGCCAATAAGGCCTACGGTTATATTTAGTTGGAATATAACTCATTTGCTGTATTTATTATTTTACATTATATTACATTTCATTACATTACATTACATTATGTCGGCTATGTATGTCGGTTATGTTGGTTACGTATGTTGCGCGTTACACACTTTCTGTAGTTCCCAATTGGTGAATATCCTTAGCTGTTTTACCTGCATTCAGTTTACGTACATTCATTCATTTATAATTCAGTCATTCCTTCATTTTGATGTTGATTGATTAAAGCTATACATTGATCTGATTCGATTTTTCTTGACTTATTGATTCATTTCTGCTTCATATTTCATTTCTGCTAGTTGCCTGTTACCATGATTTATTCTAGTTTCATTGATTTATTATTTTATTTTACTAACTAATATTATTTGACCGAGAGTTGTTTTTATTGGGCTCACGGGACTATCCTGATCGCATGCGTTGTTGACGTTGTTTGACTTTACTGGTTGATTTTGTCAAAGTTAAATGTTTTATTCTATTTATTTATTCGGCCCTTCGTTCTGTGGCGATTCCTGATTCCGTTGATTCTGTTGTTCTGTTGTTTTGTATAATCTGTTTTCTGCGGCGCGATATGTAGTAATACAGTGTGTCCTGCAATCTGCGCAATCTGTGGATCTTATTCGGGTTGATTCATTTGATTTCATTTTATTTTTCCTTATTGTTTGTAATTTGTAATTTATATGTAATTTATATTTATTTCATTCCACCCTATTACAAACGTATGATTCATATTTATATATAATAAATAACCGTAGTATTGATTTTACTAACTGATTTATCCTCCATCTTGATCTGTCTGGAAGCTTGATTTGATGTTCGTGTGCTTTATACCTTGGTGAAAGTACTGTATATCAGACTTATCTTTGATGATAAGTTTGATGGTAAGTATGGATTCCTAGGATTGCGCGGCTGCACGATGGATGGTTTTGCAGTCGATAACTGTGTGTACAGGGTAACTGGCGCGCGGTAGGTAATTGCTGCGCGGCAGATAATTGGTCTGTGGATAACCGTTACGGAACCGTTACGGAGCGAGCGGCCGAGTATTATGTGGTGGATGGAATATTTGCGGTTGGTAATATCTCTGGTGCTGCGGTTGGTTACCGACTAGGGATAGTTTTACGGCTTATCTTCGGGCAGTATTGCATGCTTTACTTATTACGAAGCGTTTTGCTATCGTTATCTTTCGTAGGTACCTTACTTCTGGTTTTCATCGCGGTGATTTATTGAAAGTTGTTGAAGTATTTTCACTTTTATTTCCGCTTTTCGCTTTTGAACGTTTATATATTCTGTATAATTAGTTGATTAATTTGATGATTTGGTGGTTAATTTGATGGTCGATAATCATTATGGTATGGACTAGGGAATTCGAACACTAGGTATCTATGTTCTTTATGGTTTATGGTCGCGCTCTTTATTTTACTTCGCCCGGCTTCCTATCTTAGTTGACGTTGACATGGTCATCGGTCATCTATGATGTGATGTGATACGAAGTGTTAAGTGATAAGTGTCAATTGAACTGAATTAATTAATTAATTGAATAGAATTTATTGAAATTATTGAATTTTGAATTTTCTAATTTAAATTTTGTATTTATTCGAGCGGATGTGATTGCTCTTACAGTGCGCGTACTAATGTGCTACGCTCGGAGGTATTGTATTGTAGTGTAATTGCAGTGTATTTGTTGATGTGGTATCATTAGCTCAGTTTTGTGCATTTTATGCATTCGGTGCATTTATATTACTTACTATTGTATATTATATATTATATGCTGTATTATGTTATATTATATTATGTTATATTGTATTATGTTATAATATTGTATCATTCTATTGTTATTGTATTGTATTATACCATGATCATATTGTATTATTTTATTTATGTTATTAATGTTATTACATCCAAGCTACGTTCAATCTACGTTCAATTGCGTTCAGCCTGCGTGCAATCTGTGACCATTTTAGGCATTGAATATATTATATGTTATATTATAATATTATTATTTTAGACCTTGGATTGTGTCCAGTTATTCAGCTATATTAGTTAGCTATGTTAGGCTATACTTAACCAGTATTCTGTATTAAATTGTATTGTATTGCATTATTATTATATAACTTCCTAACTTTCTATTCCATTATATTATTATAATTAAGTAAGTAAATGTACAGAGTAATTAACAATGGCATATGGCATATCGAATTGCATTGAATTAAATTACTTGATACAGATTATTAATATGTGTCTGCTTTATTTTACCTGCTGTGATTATAGCTGTGGTTATATCTGTGATGATTATACATGCGATTATATTTGCGGTTATATTTATTTGACTTGGTTTAATGGGTCTTGTATTATGGAATTTAGAAGAGTCTATCTCGATTGGATGGATTAATGAGTTTATATCATATGCGTATATTGCGTTTATAATCCCTTTGCATATTTTAAGGGTGGGTTTGATTCTGATTCTGGTTCCATGTTCCTTAGTTCTTAGCTCTTTAGTTCCTCTTGTAGTATCATGCATTGTTTCTAAGCTTTCGGGAGTTGTTTGGGCTCTCAGGCATTGTCAATTAATTGTAGACTATAAGATGTATCATATATCCTTTAGCAATTTAGATATGAATGACGTGTAACGACATTGGTTTATTGGTTTATTGGTTTATTGTTCGCCGTTCACTATTCACTATCCTTATTCTTTTCTTATTTTTATTCTTGGTCACTTGACATGTTTCAGTGACTTCTTCTTCAATTGAGTGTTACGTTTTACGTTCCATGTTCCTATAATATTATTCACTGCGCTTTTGTAGCTCTTCGCACCCCCCCTCAGGATAATGTTTTGCATACTATGTTTAATTCAGTTCTAGTGCAGCTGTGACAGTTGTGAATCTGTGTATTTTGAATACTTACGGTACTTTATGCAATCTTTTGTACATTAATTACCCTTTCGTAATTACAATTCTGATTCTGATTTTGATTCTGATTTGGAAAGTGTTAGTTCAGTATTGGTTATTACGGCTGGTGCTCAGGGAGGCATACGCTGCGGTAGTCCGTCCTGCATGATACAATGTCTTTATGGTTTTCTATACATACATATATGCGTTATGGTTCCTTAAATTCTTTGAATTTCTTGACCGTGGATCTCATATGACTTTCTTATAGGAGTGTCTGGCTTGGTTTAGCACCTATGTGCCTTTTCTATTAATTGGTATTAAGGAGGGTTTAATGGAACTGCATTATTTAAACTGACTATGGTATGAGGAGTTTAATTAATTATCTACATCGGTATACTTATTAAATTGATTATATTTGGATTGTTTTCGTTACATATTACATATACACATATGTTCATAGAAATTTTGATCTATTGTAGTGTAGTTTAGTTTCCTTGTACCTTTATATTATGATTTAGTAGTAATATGGTTGTATGTGGGGTTTATTATTGATTGTTTATTATTGATTAGTTTTCACCACGCGCTGTATTGCATCGACTTACCTGTATCAGTATTAATATTAATACCATAGTTATCGGAGCGGTATTATAGTCCAGTAACAATCTAATCTCCTCAATTTATAACTATTTGAATTGTTTGATCTGCCTTATGGTTTATGCCGATTTAGGACTCATGTGCTCCCCATATTATATCAGATGGGTATTCTCTTCTCCTGTTATCCGTTAATTACACTTTACCTCCACTTTCATTGGCGGGCGTTAGGGCTTCCTGCAAATAGACTAGGATTATGTTACATTTTACATTTAATACTATGGTTAATTTCTGATGTTAACAGTTCTGTCTCTTCCTATTATTCTCATTATGAGGTATATGTTGCTACTTATCTTTATTGATGATTTGCCCGCAATAATTTCTAATTTTTTTGATTGCCTTCATTTGTTCATTGACTGTACTCCATCATGTTCGCTTGCCAACCACGTTGAGGTTGTGGTCGCGTAAATGCTCCTGCAAGTAAATTTAAGTAACTTAATAGTTTCAATGAATGGTTTCAATTATTAGTATTACATTACGCTCACCTATTTATTTTCTTCCCAGCTTACTTTCTGGTTATACCCTATATTCTATATTTTATACTGTACCTTATTTACCTTTACCTCTGATAATAATTAGTAGCATTCTATGTTATGCTATGTTTGCATCTCTTCTCTCATGGCTGGCTTGCTATTGGCTATCTGTCTGGCGACTTTATTTTACTTTACGGTTCACATCCTTCGTTTATTTCATCTCAAATTTATGGTTTATCTTGACTTTAATTTTATGTGATTATATTGTGCGCTAGTGTTGAATGTTAAGTATTCCTCTTTTGCTATTTGGCTGCTCGGCTGTATGTATGTATGTTTGACGTTTTAGATTTTGGAGGTTTTGTTGGTCATTTGCTTATGTCCAGTTCACATATGTTCGCTTGCCTACTTGCGTGCAATACTACTTATGTTTACTTCACAGTTTCTCTCGTTCTCATATTGCTTACTGTTTCTTTTACTGTTAACTATTCATTAACTGCTCTATTGCATTAGATGCATTAGATGCATATATATATTTATTTCCCGTTGTATTTGTGATTTGATTTAACCAGTTTTAGTATGTTTAGTATGTTTGGTATGTTTAGTATGCTTATTATGACAGCTGTTATTGAATGTATGGGCTCCTCTATTCTATTCATGGGCTTCATGTGCTTATTAATTCCTATTCATTATTCATTATTTATTTATTCATTCACTCATTCATTTATTCATTTATTTATTCATTTAGTCTTTACTCATTATTTATTCATTATTTATCGTTGCATATTTGGCGCATTCGAAGCGCTACTCGAAGCGCTATGCTTGTCATGAGCGTGTGTGTGTGTGTGTAAAGTATGTATGGGACAGGTCATCGAGGATTGCAGCCTACCAAGATGTGGCACAGTCAACCGGGGAAAGGACTCGCCCCGGGCCCTGGCTGTGCTGAAGAGCAAGCCCTGTTAAAGCAGGTGAACACATGGCGCGACCGCCCGTTGAGCAGGAGCTCCGGTTCCTGGTCGTGGCCGAAGAGGATCCCCTGTCCTGGCAATAGTGCTAGGCAGGCGGAGGGGTGGCGCGATCACGCCGGGAAGATGTCCCACCGGTGCCGATCCTGGAGGGTGTCCTCCCGGTGCCGATCGTTGCTGAAGAAAAATGGCCTGTCCTCGTGGAAGGTCAGGTGGGCGTGATGACTTCTAGGATAAGCCATATCATCATTATCAACCAACCATGGTGGACTAAGATGGACACGGTCAGCCGTGGAGATACGATGTCCCGATTCCTGGCCGTGTCGAAGAGCAAGCTCCTGCCCTGGCAGGTGAACACATGGCGCGACCACCCGGAATGGGCTTACTTCGGTTCCTGGTCGCGGCATGCACTTTTCGGAGTGTATGGAGGGTAGGAGTGAAATAAAATAGCTCCCGCGGACCAAACACCAAGGCAAGGGAAACCCATCAAAACCTCCCCTGTGACTGGGGGATAGAATACAGAGACGGTAACCCCTGCCTGTCATACAAGGCGAGTGAAAGGGGGGCGTTTGCTGCTGTCGAAGTAGCCTCGCAGATGACCCGGGGCAATGCCGGTGGGATCTACGGATCCTGGCAGGGCATCCCTTGTCGGTAAGGCCTGGGTGGGAGAGGCGAAAAGGTGGCTGCAGCGTCGTTCAGTTCTCCAGGGGCCAGGCTGCGTGGCAGTCTGGTGCGGGTAGCGAACCCGGAGTGCCCTAGCAATTATACCGTAATCCAGTGGTCACATTTCGCTGGAACGGGAGGCTTGCCTTAACCGGCCGGCCTGTGAGGATGACAATCTCTTCAAAAATCCCTAGCCCCAAGCTGTGGCACGCGGTGAGGAGGGTGCCCCTGGAGTTAGCACCAAGGGTGGCTGGTGGGTGCACCAGTCGCTAGCGACCAACACCGGGGTACCTGGCGACCCCCCGGGTGTATCTGCCTTACCCAGGTAAGGCGGCTCTGCCTCGGCGGATCTAGGATCCGGCCTACTCGTGGCACGAACCTGGAAAATTCTACAAACCAAAAACAAAACGCAGAACGGGACGAAACGATGACAAACCAGGCAAGGGAACCTGACACGGTCAGGTAGGCGAGGGATGAGGAGACCGCGCAGCCGGGGCCCAGTAGGGCCGCGGCTCCCGCTAGGGCCAGGAGGGCGCGGCCCATGACGGCGGGATCCACCAGGGGCAGCAGGGCTTCTTCTGCTGCCTCTGATAGGGGATTCTGGCGACAGCCAGTTGACAGCGAGGAGGAGTCGGATAGGTCGGTGATCTCGGTGCCGCCCACGTCCCCCAGCACCTCGGCTGCGGCAAAGAGAGTACGCCCCCATACATCGGGGGACTACGTGGCCCCTGCCGCGAAGAAAGAAGAATTCCTGCGCCTACAGGGGGAGGAGATGGTGCTTCAGGCAACTAGGGAGCTACTGGACGTCGGCGCGGCCCCCCGCCAGCCAAGCCGGTCGGCCCTGAAGCTGAGAGAGGCGGAGGAAATTGCGCGGGAGGTGCGCCACCTCCCCTCGCCAGACCTTGTGGCGCGCGCCATGGAAGGCGCCGTAAAGGTCGAGAAGGCCGGGGTCCCCGCTGGAGCAGGAGGCCCGGCCGAAGAGGAGCTTTCGGAGGGCTACCACGTTGGAGGGGACGGAGGACCCGGCCCCGGTGCGTTCACCGTCGCCTGCCGCGACCGCAGGGGGGCGGGCCGTGGACTACTACACCGAGCACGCGGCCCCGACCGCCAAGGGATGGGGGGGCGTCGGGGACGGCCGCGCTCATGGATGGCATTGCTGCGCTCGTCCCGCGGAGCGTGGCCAACCTCCGGCTGGAGCTCGTCGGGGATCGGGCTCGGTCCCGCCCCCCGGCGGGCGCCGCCGCGTGCCCCCCTCCTGCGGCATCTGGACGGCAGGGGAAGGGGTAGAGGCAACAGCGCGGGGGTCCCACGACATCCGGGGGAACTCCGCAGCCCCAGAAAAAGGGTTCGTTGGCAGCTGGGACTCGCGCGCCTTCCCGCCCAACGGCCTCCTCCGGCTCGTTCGTTGCCGACAGGATGGCAAAAATCCAGGAGGACCACCGCCAGGAGACCGAGGCGTGGTCCAAGGTGGTATGCCGCAAACCCAAGAAGGCAGAGGCGGCGAAGAAGTCGGGGAGGAGGACGACGGCCGGGACGACAGATCCCTGGCCGCACGAAAGGAGGGAATCGCGGGGGTCAAGGCGACAAAGGAGTCCACAAAGAAGCCCCGCCTCGCCCCCCCCCCCCCCAAACCACGGCGGTCACGCTAACGGTCGCACCCGGGGCGAAGACCACCTGCTGTGTGGCCATGATCAGGGCCAGGCAGGAGGTCGACCTCGCGGAGATCGGCATCACCGGCGGTCTCGTCCTGGAGATCGCCGGGACGGAGAGGGCGGCAAAGGCGGCGGCCCTGGCTCGCCGCCTCCAAACTGTGTTCCACGGTTCCGATGAGGTTAGGGTGGCGTGCCCAGTTAAGATGGGCGAGATCCGCATCATCGGGCGCAACGATTCGGTCACCCGGGAGGAGGTAGCAGCGGCGGTGGCAACCGGAGGAGCCTGCACCGCGAAGGAGGTCAAGATGGGGGAGATTCCCGCCCCACCCCGTGGCCTGGGGAGGGCCTGGGTGAGGTGCCCCATCACCGCAGCCAACAAGGTCGTCGACGTGGGGAGGCTGAGGGTCGGCTGGTCCTCAGCACGTGCGGAGGCCCTGGCGGCTCGCCCCCTGCAGTGCTACCGCTGCCTGGAGACTGGAAATGTCAGGCAGCGGTGTCCCTGCGGGGTCGATCGTTCGGACCGCTGCTTCAACTGCGGCGATCTGGACCATCGAGCCATTGGCTGGACGGCCCCGCCGCGGTGCCCCATGTGCACCGATTCAGGGCGGCCCGCGGGACACAGGATGGGGACCAAAGGATGCCCGTCGGCCTCCGCGAAGAAAGGGCGGAAGAAGTCCGCCAAAAAGACGAGCGCGAAGCAGTCCCCGGCTGCATCGCCCACTGGGGTAGCGGGCCTCAGCAACGCAGGAGCAGCTGTGGAAGCAGCGGTGGAGCCGGCGCGCAATGGGTCCTAAGGGTCCTTTCCTGCAGGCCAACATCAACCACTCGGCCGGGGCGCAGGAACTTCTGCTACAAACCCTGACAGAGTGGCAGATTGAGGTTGCGGTGGTGTCGGAGCCGTACCGCGTACTGGACCGACCCCACTGGTTCGGCAACGCGGCGGGCTCCGTCGCCATCGTCCTGGGGGGTCGGTACGCCCCCCCGCCCGCCGATGTCTTAGCACGGGGGCGTGGTTTTGTGGCCGTTGACTGGGGGGGCGTAGCAGTGGTGGGCGTGTACGCGCCGCCCATCTGGTCCCTGGAGCGGTTCGAGGAGTTCCTGGACCGGGTGGGGAGCGTTGTGGTTAGCTCCCACACCCGGCCGACGTTGGTCCTCGGGGATTTCAACTCCAAGGCCGAAGCCTGGGGTCCCCGAGGACCGACGCGAGAGGAGGGGCGGTACTGCTCCGGGCGGCTGGCGCGGGGCTCCTGCTCCTGAACAGGGGCTCCGCCAGCACCTGCGGCCGGGCTCAGGGGGAATCGATTGTGGATCTGGGCTGGGCGTCCCCTGTGGCCGGGCGCATGGTGGAAAATTGGAGTTATCATAATTGGAGTTATATAACAAATGATATTGATATTAAATGTACACTCAGTCCCATCGAAGCTGTCGCAGTGAAGATGGCGCGCTAACGCACTCAAGCCGCGGCGGCGTTAGCGCGCCAACTTCACTGCGACAACTTCGATGGGTCTGAGTGTACATTGGTCTGTGGGATTAAATCAGTATATTAAATTTCATCTGATGTGGATATAGTAATAATGATATTGTTATTAAATGTACATTGGTCTGTGTGATTAAATCAGTATATTACATTACATCTGATGTAGATATAGTAATGACGATATTGTTATTAAATGTATATTACATATCTAATGTAGATATAGTAATAACGATACTGCCATTATATGTACATTGATCGGTGGGAAGGGATCATTATATTACATTATATTTAATGTAGATATTGTAATAGCGATACTGTTATTATATGTACATTGATCTGTTGGAAGGTATCAGTATATTATATTGTATCTAATGTAGATATAGTAATAACGAAACTGTTATTATATGTACATTGATCTGTGGGAAGGGATCAGTATATTACATTATATCTAATGCAGATATAGTAATAATGATATTGTTACCAAAAATACATTGATGTGTGGAAAGGCATCAGTATATTACATTATATCCAATGTAGATATAGCATAAATGGTACGGTTATTCAATGTACATTGATCTGTGGGAAGGAATCAGTATATTGCAGTAGATCTAATGTAGATATAGTAATAATGATATTGTTATTAAATGTATATTACATATCTAATGTAGATATAGTAATAGCGATACTGCCATTATATGTACATTGATCGGTGGGAAGGGATCATTATATTACATAATATCTAATGTAGATATAGTAATAATGATATTGTTATTAAATGTACAATGGTCTGTGGGATTAAATCAGTATATTAAATTTCATCTGAAGTAGATATATTAATAATGATATTGTTATTAAATGTATATTACATATCTAATGTAGATATATTACTAACGATACTGTTATTATATGTACATTGATCTGTTGGAAGGTATCAGTATATTATATTGTATCTAATGTAGATATAGTAATAACGAAACTGTTATTATACGTACATTGATCTGTGGGAAGGGATCAGTATATTACATTATATCTAATGTAGATATAGTAATAATGATATAGTTACCAAAATTACATTGATCTATGGGAAGGGATCAGTATATTACATTATATTCGTAGATATAATATCAATGTCATATAATATCATATAATCAATGTAGATATAGTATAAATGATAATGGTATTCAATGTACATTGGTCTGTGGGAAGGAATCAGTATATTGCAGTAGATCTAATGTAGATATAGTAATAACAATACTGTTATTAAGTGTTTATTACGTATCTAATGTTCATATAGTAATGACGATATTGTTACAATCTTGCATTGATCTGTGGGAAGTGATCAGTATATTACATTATATCTAATCAAGATATAGTAATAATGATATTGTTATTAAATGTACATTGGTCTGTGGGAATAGATCAGTATATTACATTACACCTGATGTAGATATATTAATAATGATATTGTTATTAAATGTATATTACATATCAAATGTAGATATAGTAATAACGATACTGCGATTATATGTGCACTGATCGGAGGGATGTGATCATTATATTACATTATATCCAATGTACATATAGTATATATGATACTGTTATTCAATGTACATTGATCTGTGGGAAGGGATCAGTATATTACATTGTATCTAATGTAGATATGCTATGATACTGTTATTCAATGTACATTGATCTGTGGGAAGGGATCAGTATATTACATTGTATCTAATGTAGATATGCTATGATATTGTTATTAAATGTACATTGGTCTGTGGGAATAGATCAGTATATTACATTACACCTGATGTAGATATATTAATAATGATATTGTTATTAAATGTATATTACATATCAAATGTAGATATAGTAATAACGATACTGCGATTATATGTGCACTGATCGGAGGGATGTGATCATTATATTACATTATATCTAATGTAGATATAGTAATAATGATATTGTTATTATATGTACATTGATCTGTGGGATTAAATCAGTATATTAAATTACATCTGATGTAGATATAGTAATAATGGTATTGTTATTAAATATACATTGGTCTGTGGGATTATATCAGTATATTACATTTCATCTGATGTAGATATAGTAATAATGGTATTGTTATTAAATATACATTGGTCTGTGGGAATAGATCAGTATATTACATTACACCTGATGTAGATATATTAATAATGATATTGTTATTAAATGTATATTACATATCAAATGTAGATATAGTAATAACGATACTGCGATTATATGTGCACTGATCGGAGGGATGTGATCATCATATTACATTATATCTAATGTAGATATAGTAATAATGATATTGTTATTATATGTACATTGATCTGTGGGATTAAATCAGTATATTAAATTACATCTGATGTAGATATAGTAATAATGGTATTGTTATTAAATGTACATTGGTCTGTGGGATTAAATCAGTGTATCACATTTCATCTGATGCAGATATAGTAGTAATGATATTGTTATTAAATGTATATTACATATCTAATGTAGATATAGTAATAACGATACTGTTATTATATGTAAATTGATCTGTTGGACGGTATCAGTATATTATATTGTATCTAATGGAGATATAGTAATAACGAAACTGTTATTGTATGTACATTGATCTGTGGGAAGGTATCAGTATATTCCATTATATCTGATGTAGATATATTAATAATGATAGTGTTATTAAATGTATATCAGATATCAGATGTAGATATAGTAATAACGATACTGCCATTATATGTACATTGATCGGTGGGAAGGGATCATTATATTACATTATATCTAATGTAGATATAGTAATGATGATATTGTTATTAAATGCATGTTACATATCTAATGTAGATATAGTAATAACGATACTGTTATTATATGTACATTGATCTGTGGGAAGGAATCAGCATATTGCAGGAGATCTAGTGCAGATATAGTAATAACGATACTGCCATTATTTGTACATTGATCGGTGGGTAGGCATCATTATATTACATTGTATCTAATGTAGATACAGTAATAATGATATTGATATTAAATGTACATTGATCTGTTGGATTAAATCAGTATATTAAATTGCAGCTGATGTAGATATAGTAATAATGGTATTGTTATTAAATGTACATTGGTCTGTGGGATTAAATCAGTATATTAAATTTCATCTGATGTAGATATAGTAATAATGATATTGTTATTAAATGTATATTACATATCTAATGCAGATATAGTAATAACGATACTGTTATTGTATGTACATTGATCTGTGGGAAGGTATCAGTATATTACATTGTATCTAATGTAGATATTGTATGATATTGTTATTAAATGTACATTGTTCGGTGGTATTAAATCAGTATATTAAAGTTCATCTGATGTAGATATAGTAATAATCATATTGTTATTTAATGTATATTACATATCAAATGTACATATAGAAATAACGATACTGCCATTATATGTACATTGATCGGTGGGATGTGATCATTATATTACATTATATCTAATGTAGATATAGTAATAATGATATTGTTATTAAATGTGCATCGGTCTGTGGGACTAAATCAGTATATTAAATTTCATCTGATTTAGATATAGTAATAATGATATTGTTATTAAATGTACCTTGATCTGTGGGATTAAATCAGTATATTAAGTTACATCTGATGTAGATATAGTAATAATGGTATTGTTATTAAATGTGCATCGGTCTGTGGGATTAATTCAGTATATTAAATTTCATCTGATGTAGATATAGTAATAATGATATTGTTATTAAATGTATATTACATATCTAATGTAGATATAGTAATAACGATACTGTTATTATATGTACATTGATCTGTGGGATTAAATCAGTATATTAAATTACATCTGATGTAGATATAGTAATAATGGTATTGTTAGTAGATGTATATTACATATCTAATGTAAATATAGTAATATCGATACTGTTATTATATGTACATTGATCTGTTGGAAGGTATCAGTATATTATATTGTATCTAATGTAGATATAGTAATAACGAAACTGTTATTATATGTACATTGATCTGTGGGATGGGATCAGTATATTACATTATATCTAATGTAGATATAGTAATAATGATATTGTTACCAAAATTACATTGATCTATGGGAAGGGATCAGTATATTACATTATATTCAATGTAGATATAGTATAAATGATACTGGTATTCAATGTACATTGGTCTGTGAGAAGGAATCAGTATATTGCAGTAGATCTAATGTAGATATAGTAATAACGATACTGTTATTAAGTGTTTATTACGTATCTAATGTACATATAGTCATGACGATATTGTTACAATCTTGCATTGATCTGTGGGAAGTGATCAGTATGTTACATTATATCTAATGAAGATATAGTAATAATGATATTGTTATTAAATGTACATTGTTCTGTGGGAATAAATCAGTATATTACATTGCATCTGATGTAGATATATTAATAATGATATTGTTATTAAATGTATATTACATATCAAATGTACATATAGTAATAACGATACTGCCATTATATGTACATTGATCGGTGGGAAGGGATCATTATATTACATTATATCTAATGTAGATACAGTAATAATGATATTGTTATTAAATGTACAGTGGTCTGTGGGATTAAATCAGTATATTACATTTCATCTGATGTAGATATAGTAATAATGATATTGTTATTAAATGTATATTACATATATAATGTAGATATAGTAATAACGAAACTGTTATTATATGTACATTGATCTGTGGGATTAAATCAGTATATTAAATTACATCTGATGTAGATATAGTAATAATGGTATTGTTATGAAATGTACATTGGTCTGTGGGATTAAATCAGTATATTAAATTTCATCTGATGTAGATATAGTAGTAATGATATTGTTATTAAATGTATATTACATATCTATTGTAGATATAGTAATAACGAAACTGTTATTATATGTACATTGATCTGTGGGTAGGGATCAGTATATTACATTATATCTAATGTAGATATAGTAATAATGATATCGTTACCAAGATCACATTGATCTGTGGGAAGACATCAGTATATTACATTATATCCAATGTACACTCAGTCCCATCGAAGTTGTCGCAGTGAAGTTGGCCACGCATTCACTCACCGACGCGGCGTCACAGCCGACTCTAGTACTAGCCATGCTGAACAATGTGGCAACACCGCTCACGTGACAATCGGGAGTCCTATTTTCAAAAACAGAGTCCTGTGCTCGGAATTGTAATTACCGTCTTTTTTAATTAAAAGCTGTAGTAATATACGCTATTTTGTATTAATTATGTATAAACAATACATAAACGTTGCAACTATGGCAAGTAGAAGTGATGTGGTAGTATAAAATTGTTATAAATGTGATATAAATTTTGTGTACTCTCGAAGTAGTTTGGTGTTGTGAAGCATGATATTTGAAATATTTACAGTGGTTTCAAGAAAATTTAGATATGAAGCAAAATGAAACCATCTTTGGATCAAATTGAAACATTTAAGAATTGATAAACGTGTATATAAGTGAATAAAAACCTTGAAACAAGCGAAATTATTGGAACGAAACCAAAGAGGTTATGTGAAGTCCAGAGAGTAGTCGAGAGTCTGACGATGTTGATTGGCTGGGAGTCTGGGAGTCCGGGAGCCAGATAGTAGTAGGGTAGATGTTGATATATTCGGACCGGACTCCCGCGGTGTTGCCATTTTTACTTCAGCACGGCTAGTACTAGAGTCGGCTGTGGCGGCGTGAATGCGTAGTGAATTTGTAGCCAACTTCACTGCGACAAGTTCAATGCAACTCAGTGTACACTCAGTTCCATCGAAGTTGTCACAGTGAAGTTGGCGCGCTGACGTTGCCGCGGCGTGCATGCGTTAGCGCGCCAACTTCACTAACGCAATCACGCCGCGTCGGTGAGTGAATGCGTGGCCAACTTCACTGCGACAATTTCGATGGGACTCAGTGTACATATTTTAAATCAAATTTAAAATTAAATTTTAAAAGAACGTTAGGGTTATATTTTATTAAAAATAACCTTATTATTTTAAATTTATTTATATTTATATACATATATAAATTTATTAAATTTAAATAAAAATTTAATTTTATAATATAAATATTTAAATTTTAAAAGAACGTTAAGATTATATTTTATTAAATATAACCTTATTATTATTATTATTTTAAATTTATATATTATATAAATTTATTAAATTTAAATAAAAATTTAATTTTATAATAAATATAAATATTTAAATTTTAAAAGAACGTTAAGATTATATTTTATTAAATATAACCTTATTATTATTATTTTAAATTTATATATTATATAAATTTATTAAATTTAAATAAAAATTTAATTTTATAATTATAAATAAATTTTTAAAGAACGTTAAAATTATATTTTATTAAATATAACCTTATTATTATTATTATTATTATTATTTATTTTATTCCCATTGCGGGGTACAAATGCGGACCTCCGCTCCGCTTACAGATTACGCTATCCTTATTTCTAACTTAAATCTAAATCTCTGTTGAGAGAGAGAGAGAGCACTCACTCCATTCATTCCTCACCCATTCGTTTCTGGACCCCCGCTTCCGCTGCTCGCCCTTTCTCTCATCTCTTCCACTCTTCTCATCCATACCTCCCCTTCTCCTTCCTCCCCTAATACCTCCGCCACCATTTCCTGCCACCCTTTATCTTTCCCCCATTCTGTGCATTCCTCCCATATATGCTCCCACGACTCTACCCCTCTCCCACATATCCTACATCTCCGTTTTTCCTCCTGCTCCCAATACCTCCCCCCCTTCATTTTACTACCTAACCTGAAACCCGCTATCAATTGCCACCTCCTTTCCTCCCAGTTTTTACTCAGGTACCCTGGTACACCTTTCCCTTTTACTATCTTGTACCACCTATTGTACCTCGATTCCCTAATCCTTTCCCATCTTTCCTCTTCTTGGATACCCTTCTCCTTTCTTATCAGCTCTTCCCCCCTCAACCGCCCTTCTTCTCTCATCTCCTCTACTTCCTCTATGCTCCACCCTTTCCTCTCATAAAACTTTCTCCTTTCCTCCTCCCACCCCTCTAACGCCCTACCTTTTTTTGCTCTTTCTCTTATCTCCATCCAACATTTCCTCGCTAGGCACCCTCCTTTACCTTCACTCAACTTCCTCTCATATCCCCATGCCCTCATTCCAGCCCTTCCTGCTAATAGCTCCCTCTGTAATTCCTCTCTTACCATATACCCTGGCACAGATCTTTCTACTCCCAACACCCATCTTAAATACCTCTCTTGTATCCTCTCCATTTTCTCCCTCTCTTTCCATCCCCATATTTCCACCCCATAACTCATTACTGCCCACACTAATCTATCAAATAGCCATATTCTTCTGCCCCAGTCTTTCGCAAATTTCCTTTTTCCTATCCCCCACACTTGTCTCATAGCCACCGCACCTTTCCTCATTCTCTCCTCTACCTGCTCTTCTTGCTTCCCATTCGCCGTCACCACGTACCCTAAATACTTAAATTTCTTCACTTCCTCTATCTTGTTGCCCTTCCACCACCATGTCATCCTCCCTCTCCTCCCGCCTCCCTTTATACATCTCATCATCTTTGTTTTTCCCACATTCACCTCTAGCTTTTTCCCCTCTATATACCTTTCCAGTCTCGCCATTAACCCTTTCATCCCATCTTCGTCTTCCGCCATCACCGCTACGTCATCCGCATACGCCAGCGTGTATATCTTTTCTCCTCCCAACCTTACACCCCCCCATCTCCCTTTCTTCATTTCCTCCTCCATGTCTGCTAGCAACAATGTAAACAAGATTGGACTCAAAGGACAACCCTGCCTTACCCCTTTACTCGTCCAGAAGCTCTCCCCTTCCTTCTCCCCCACCCTCACTTTACTCTTCGTTTCCCTCAAAACCTCCACGCATCTCTTCACTAGCCCTTCTCTTACCCGTGCCTTCCTCATTGACCTTGCTAACACCTCTCTATCCACTGAATCAAACGCTGCCTTCATATCCACAAATAGCACCAGCATCTTCCCTCCCTTTTTAGCTAACTGTCTATTTATCAAATAATTCAGTACATAGATATTATCCATTGTCCCCATTCCCTTCCTAAATCCTGTTTGATTTGGGGGAAGTGCCCCTTTCTCCTCTATCTCTTTTCTTAGCCTTTCTGCTAAAACTGCTGCGTATATTTTATACGCCGTCTGCGTCAACGTCACTCCTCTATAATCCTCTACCTTTTCTCCTTCTCCTCTCTTAACTATGGGCACTACCACCCCCTCCGACCAGTCTTCTGGCCAGCCCTTTCCTCTCCATACCCTATTACAAATTTCCCATATTCTCTCTCTTACTATTTTCCCTCCATACTTCCATACTTCATTCGGAATCCCGTCCCCTCCTGTTGCTTTCCCCTCTTTCAGCCTTTTTATTACTGCCCATACTTCCTCTCTACTCAATTCCTCCTCTTCATCCTCCTCTCCCCCTCTTCCCTCCTCACCTCTAACCCTCCAATTAACTCCCCCTAAAACACCTCTAAAATAGTTGTCCCACACCTCTATCTCAATCTCCTCATTCACTCTCTTCCTACGTTTTCTTCCTCTATTGACAATCTTCCATACCTCTCCCTCTGTTCTTACCCCTTCTATCTCTTTCTCCCATCTCTCTTTTTCCCTTCTCTTCTTCTCTTTGCACAACGCGCCTAGTTTGTTCCTCGCCCTCCTAAATTTTTCCCCACTTCCCCCTTCTCTTTTCCATGTTTTCAATTCCTCTTCAACCTCTTTCTTCATCTCCCTACACTCCTCATCCCACCACCCTTTCCCTTCCTTTTTCTCCTTCTTCTTCTCCATCCTTTCTAACACCCCTATTATTTTTCTCTTTGTATCTCCCCATTCTTCAACTGTTTCCTTTCCCTCATCCTCCCCATCCCCATACTTCTTCGCAAATTCCTCCCTTCTTTCTTCCGTCCACCACCCTTTTCTCCTTCTCCCCCCTCTTCCCTTCCCCTTATTCTTTCTTTCTTCCCTTTTTCCTCCTTCTATCCATACCACCACTGGTTGGTGATCCGAATCCACTTTCCCCTCTACTACCACCCTATCCACTTTTTCCCTCGTCTCCCCATTACCTATTACATAATCTATCACCGATTCCCCGTTTCCTGTGTACGTAAATTCTCCCTCTTCGTCGCCTTTTATGTCCCCATTCATTATCTGCCACCCCAGCTCTCCCAAAAACTCACACAATCTCTTTCCCTCTCCATTTATTTTCTTGTCCTTCGATCTCCTAAACTCTTCTTCTCTTTCCCCCTCTTCTTGTATTCTACCTCCTTGTCCACCCGTCCTAGCATTAAAGTCTCCACCTATTATGACCCTTACCCCCCTCTCCTTCTCCTCCATCCATTCCCTCAGTCTTTCTATCTTCCTCTCCAGATCTTTATTCACATACACTCCTATTATTTTCCATACATCCTTCCCTAACCATACTTTTCGTGCTACTATTCCCTCTTCCCCCCCTTCCTTTTCATCCTTCTCCATTCGAATTCCTTCCTTCACTCCAATGATCATCCCTCCCATCGCTCTTCCCTTCTTTCCTCTCCTCTCTGCATATTGTACTTCCCAAACATACCCCTTCGTCGCCCTTCCTTTCACTATCTCCCATTCCCTTCTGCCCATCCACGTTTCACACATAATCACTACATCCCATTCCCTGATTCCCTCCCAAAACCCCCTGTCCTTATTCTTCAAACCAGCCACATTCCAAAAAGCCACCTTGTACAAGCACCTATCCTCTCCTATCCTTCCTTCTACTCTTCTTTTCACACACTCCTCCTCCTCTCCTCTCTGTTTTGTACCCCTCTTTACTCGTTTCCCTGATCCTCTATCCATTTCTCCTCTATTTCATCCCATCTTCTCACTCTATTGTTTACCCACATCCTCATATATCCTATTTGTACTCTCTTTCCCTCCCTCCTCTCCCTTTCAGCTTCCCGCTCTATCTTCCATTTCGCCCTTCTCTCCTCCATAGTCAGATCATCTTCTATTCTTTCTTGTCTCCCTTTTAATTCCCTTTTTGCTATCATTACTTTCCTCTTCCCCTCCATTCCCTCCATCTTCACTAGCATCATACTTCTCCCTTCCCTGTTCACCCTGCCCACCCTTTTTACTTCTTCTATTCTTTCTTTCACCCCTATTTTCTCCCATATCTCTTCTATGACTTTTTTATCCTCCTTTCCATCCACCTTCACTCCTTTCACTATAATATTTCTTCTTCTCTCTACCCTCTCCTTTTTGTCTACTCTTATTGCTAATTCCCTCATTTTCCTCTCCAACTCTATCTTCCCCTCCTCGTTCCCCCCTAATCCATGACTCTCTGTCTCCTTCCGTTCCAACCATTCTACTTTCTTTTCTAACACCTCTATCTTCCCCAGTAATTCCACCCTTTCTCTTTCCCAACTCTCCCTCATCTCACTTAGCTGTTTTGCCAGTTCCTCTCTCCCTTCTTCCATTTCCTTCCCTAATTTCTTTATATCCTCCCCAATATCTTTTCTCATTCCCTCCCTCATCTCTTTTAACATTCTCTCTAACTCCGATTTTTCTACTCCCAACTTTTCTGGAGTTCTCTCCACTTTTCTACTTCTTTTAAAAATCTCCTCTTCCTCCCCACTATCTTTCTCCTCCTCCATACCCCTCTCTTTTCTTTTGCCTTTACTTAACATATCTTCTATATTCCCGAAACTCCCCTTCCTCCCCCTACTCAACGACTCTACCTTTGTCGGCCTTCCCCTTTTTCTCCCTTCCTCCACTTTGCTCCCCTCCATTTCTTCATTCCCTGCCCTCCCTGTCTCGATTGTATCTCCTTCCATCTCCCTCCCCAGAATTCCTTACTACCTAGCCTACCCCAAACTACTTTGAACTTTCGCGCGCCCTACGTATTTCCCACGTTCTTTTAAAAAATCTTTTAAAGCTCATAAAATTTTTAATTGAAAATGATAATAAATCTTTTTGAAATTTTTGACCCAACTACAAATACATTTCTTTCTTTAAATTGAATTAGACCAATATTAATTTTTATTATTTTACCATTAAAATTTTGAATTATTCCATCTCGATTTGAAATTTTAATTATTTCAATTTCTAAAATTATTTTTTCTGAATTTAAAAATTTAACAAAAAAAAAATATAAAATAAATATTTTAATTTTTTTTAGATTAATAACTTTTATTGCTTTAAGAAATTTTATAGGACTATTTCCTTATATTTTTACATCAACAAGTCATATTTCATTTAACTTAATTATTGCACTTTCATCATGATTAGGATTTTTTATTTATAGATGATTAAATAAACCTTTAATAATATTAATTCATTTAGTACCTTTAAATACCCCTCCTGCTTTAATAAATTTTATAGTAATAATTGAATTAATTAGAAATATTATTCGACCTTTTACTTTAGCTATTCGATTAACTGCAAATATAATTGCAGGACATTTATTATTAACACTTTTAGGAACATTTATTTCTAAATTTTTAATTTTATTACCTTTTACAATTATTATTCAAAATATATTAATAATTTTAGAAATTGCAGTTTCTCTAATTCAAGCATATGTATTTTCAATTCTTTCTTTATTATATTTTCTAGAATCTAAAAATTAATGTCAACTAATTATAACCACCCATTTCATTTAGTTACAAATAGGCCTTGACCAATTATTAATGCTTTTAATTTAATAAATTTTTTATTAAGATTAGTAATATGATTTTTTTTATTAAATTTTTCATTATTTTTTTTAAATTTTTTTATTCTTGTTTCTTCAATATTTTTTTGATGACGAGATGTAATTCGAGAAAGAACTTTCCAAGGATTTCATTCATTTTCAGTTATAAAATTAATAAAATTTAGAATAATCTTATTTATTGTTTCAGAAATTTTTTTTTTTATCTCATTATTTTGAGCTTATTTTCATTCTATAAGATCACCAAGAATTGAAATTGGTTTATTATGACCCCCAAAAAATATTATTATATTTAATCCATTTAGAATTCCTTTATTAAATCCTTTAATTTTAATTTCATCTGGGATTTCTTTAACTTGAAGTCATAATAGTTTATTAAATAGAAATTATAAAGAAAGAATAATTTCATTAATAATTACTATTATTTTAGGAATATATTTCTCTTCTTTTCAATTTATTGAATATTTAGAAGCCCCATTTTGCTTTAATGATAGAACTTTTGGATCTATTTTTTTTATAACTACAGGATTTCATGGATTACATGTAATTATTGGAATTATATTCTTATTTTTCACATTTATTCGATTAATTAACTTACATTTTTCATCTACTCATCATTTTAATTTTGAAGCAGCATCTTGATATTGACATTTTGTAGATGTAGTATGATTATTTTTATATATTTCAATTTATTGATGAATATTTTAAATTAATATATATATATATATATATAGTATAATTTATATTACATTTAATTTCCAATTAAAAAATTTAAATAATTTTAATATATATAATTTTTTGTTGGGTTTGAAATTAAACGAATTTATTATTAATAGAATAATACATTGTGTAACGTAAGACTGAACAAAAAAAGTAATAAGTGAGTAAGTGAACATAGATCTCGATCGTTCCAGAACGTGCGCGCGATCGTCTGCGTCACTCACGCGCTCAATTCAATTGTGTGACAAATGTCTAACAATCCCCCACTTTTGGAGTACAATTGAATCACTTACATTCTAGCTTAACATAATTTTAACTTTGCTACATGAACGCACATTACATTATATGGTAACGCCTTAGTAAGTATGTCTGCCACGTTGTCGCTAGAAGGGACGTATTTTAACTTTATAAGACCTTCTTCATATTTTTCCCTCGTAATATGGTACGCGATATCTATATGTTTAGATTTAGATCGCTCAACTCTATTTAGCGTAAAATCAATGGCTGATTTGTTATCGCATCTGATCATATAAGGTTCACGTGGCACATCTATGTTCAGCAAACTTTGTATCTCTTTAAATAGCATTTTCATCCACATAGCTTCTTTCACCGCATTTTCGAGTGCTATGTACTCCGATTCCATTGTGGAAGTTGAAATTGATTTTTGTTTGCTGGATTTCCATGTAATCGGATTACCTCCCAAGAATACTACCATTCCACTATGAGAATGTCTGTCATCAATATCGGTTGCCCAATCCGCATCACTGTACATCTCTATCTCATTAATACCCTGACCATACTTTAAACCTTTTTCTTTCGTTGCATACAGGTATCTTAATACTTTCTTTGCCTGAATCCAGTGTATTCTACCTGGATTTGATACGAATTGTGCCAATTTCGTGGCTGCGTACAGTGTGTCAGGTCGCGTAGCTAACGCTATATACATCAGAGATCCCACTAGTTGCCTGTATGGTACGTCTTTCATTTCTAATTTTTCGGCTTCACTTGAAGGGCTATCACGCTTCGATAATGTCATACCTAGTTCAATGGGCGTTTTAGACGGTTTACATTCGTTCATGTTATACTCTTCTAAAAGTTTTTGTATATATAATTCTTGTGACAATTTCATATGATGTTCTGTATAGCTTATACTTATACCCAATAAATAAGAAACCTTTCCTAAATCCCTAATTTCGTACCTCGACATTAATAGTATCTTAACTCGTTCTAATACGTCTACATTTTTAGAAAATAATATAATGTCGTCAACATAAATGGCTAATATAAGATCGCTACTATATACATAAACGCAGTTGTTTGTTTTCAACCTTTGAAATCCGTTTTCAATCAGAAATGAATCGAGTGTACTATTCCAATTACGTCCTGACTGCTTCAGCCCGTATATGGGTTTCTTTAACTTTGCTATTTTATTGTCTGCTTCGTCGTGTCCTGGTGGCAATCTCATGAATATCTCTTCCTTTAATTGACCATACAAATATGCGCATTTTACATCTAAGTGGTGTACTGTCCAATTCTGACAAACTGATATAGCTAACAGCAACCTAACAGTTGAAATATTTGTTACTGGCGCATATGATTCAAAATAATCTACGTCTCTTTTTTGACTATACCCTTGCGCTACTAATCGCGCTTTGTATCGCACAATTTTACCTGTGGAATCTGTTTTTACTTTGTATACCCATTTACTACCAATATATTTCATACCCTCGACTTTATCCACTATTTCCCAAGTATCTCTTCGTTCTAGATTTTGTAGTTCTTCATTCATGGCATTCTTCCATTCTTCATGCTGTGGTAATGAGATCGCTTGCTCAAATGTTCTTGGTTCAATCACTTCTGTGAGATTGATTTCAATATTTTTAGGTTTACCTTTACATCCCCACGGGTTTCTTATGACCTTTCCTCGTCGTGGTGTAGGAATATTAGTTTCGTTTTCAAACTTTTCTGCATTAGATTCAGTTTCTGGCTCTTCAATTATTCTTGGAGTATCTATTTTACAAGCTTGTCTTTCCTCTGATTCTTCTTTCGTTTCCTCTACTTCAAATTCTTCTGTCGTGTCATTCGTAGTCTCTTCATAAGCTGGTATTTCGTATGTTCTTTTTCCATATATGTGTTCAAAACCGCTCAGATCTTCTACAAATTCTACATGTTTAGTATGTATTATATCGTCCTTGATGGGGTCATACAATCTATATCCTTTGGTTTGCGACGAATACCCTACAAATATACATTCTTTAGCTCTATGACTAAGTTTACTTTTACTCATCTGCGGAAGGTGTGCATACGCCAAGCACCCATATGTCTTTAAATGCTTCACACTGGGTTTGTTTCCAGTCCATACGCCTTCTGGAGTGTCCTCGTCAATTGCGGAATGTGTAACTCTGTTTTTGATGTAGCATGCCGTCAGTAGTGCTTCTGCCCAGAATTTTTCAGGAAGTCTCGCTGATCTTAACATTGCACGAACAAGATTCATTAGTGTCCTATTTACTCTCTCAGCTATTCCGTTCATCTGAGGCGTGTACGCATTCGTACGCTCGTGTCTAATTCCGATTCCATCAAACAATGTCATTAGCTCCTTATTGCAAAATTCCAAGCCGTTATCCGTCCTTATTCGTTTTACTTTCCTATCTGTTTCTCTCTCAACTCTAGCTATATATTTCTTTATATATTTTACTACTTCATCTTTACTCTTCAACGTGAATACAGTGATTTTTCTTGAATAATCATCCGTGAGTGTGAGGAAATATCTCGAACCGCCCAAGGATTTCACTGGTAAAGGTCCGCACAAATCCGAGTGTACCAACTCTAATACCGCTTTAGTTTGTCTTCCTCCAATACTTTTACATGGCGCTTTTATAGATTTACTAAAGCTACAACTATTGCAGTGTACATCTTTTATATTAACTTTCTCTAATCCTCTAACCAGCCCTTTACTTGCTAATTCTTGAATACCTCGCATACTTACGTGGCAAAATCTTTGGTGCCATTTATCGCTTTCTTCTAATTTATCACCAGCAACGTGCATCTCAACCCGGCTTGCACAATTCTCCACAACTTTTGCCCTGACAATGTATAATCCGTTCCTACAAATAGCCTCCCCCACTATCATGTTAGTTTTCTTATTCACTATTCTTAGCCTGTGATTATCTATAATCAAACGCTTTTGCTTACATTCTATTTGAGATACTGATAATAAGTTTCTTCTAACATTAGGAACATGATATACGTCGTGTAAAGTTATACTAAATACGTTCTGATTTACATATGTTTCTATCATAATGTCGCCTATACCTATTGCTTTAAGATTATTAACAGAATCACCATTAGCTGAATAAATTGTCTCGCATGTTATAGGCCTATAATTTGAGAACCAACGTTTGTGTTTACATATGTGATGAGTAGCACCGCTATCTATTAGCCAAGAGTCATCTAATTGTACATTATTTAATTCTAATAGAAATGCATCCTTGTACTTACGCTGATTTGAAGTGTTATGCTTTACATTTTGTACCTTATATCTACAATAATTTGCAGTATGTCCTTGTTTACCACAGTTAAAACACTTTCTATTTTCTCTTCTGTATTCATGTTCTCTTCTTTGCTCCTGTTCTCTCTTATGGTCATGTTCTCTCTTGTGCTCATACTGCTTACGTGGTGCCTCCTTTGTGTTGTGGTATGCCTCCTTTTTCTCTACGCTGTGGCTTGTTTCTTTTACTTCTCTTCTTTCGTACTCACTCAACAGGATTGATTTTATTTCAGACGATTTGAACTTTGCGTCGTCCAGATTTGCCAATGCCATTATTATTCCTTCATAACTGCTTGGTAGTCCACATAACATTGCATATGCCAGGTCATCATCGGTTACATCATACCCAGCTTCCTTGAGGCTGTCGCTACATGTTTTTAATCTTGCTAAATATGAATTCATTGATTCGTCGTGTTCCAGTCGTATCGAAACCATCTGCTTTTTCAATTGTAAGATTCTTGGTCTTGATTTAGGTTCAAAAACCTTTTGTAATGTTTCCCACGCGTCCGACGCTTTTATGCAATCCATGATGTGAATTTGATGCTCAGGTTCGATACTTAGAGCGATAGCTGCTAGAGCTTTTTCTTCTTTTCTTTTATAATTTTCTCTCAACTCACCGGCTTCTCTATCTGTCGGCTCGACGGCTTCACCGGTCACATGTTGCCATAATTCCCGTTGGACTAGAGCCATTTTCATATTAAATTTCCAAGATCTATAATTGTTGCCATTTAATTTATCGATCCGGTCGATCGGTTGCGTCGAACTTGCCATGCTTATATTTTCTATCTTTCAACGCAATTATCTACTTCCGAACACGTGGTCGTACTTACATAACCTCACTTCTTTTATATGGCCCGAACTTTTCATACATATTTCTATATTCTTTAATTATATTCGTGCAGCGGTATCGCTGACCTGGGCCCATAACCGTGTTGGGTTTGAAATTAAACGAATTTATTATTAATAGAATAATACATTGTGTAACGTAAGACTGAACAAAAAAAGTAATAAGTGAGTAAGTGAACATAGATCTCGATCGTTCCAGAACGTGCGCGCGATCGTCTGCGTCACTCACGCGCTCAATTCAATTGTGTGACAAATGTCTAACATTTTTAATATCATATTTTTATTAAATTTTATTTTTTTTATTACTTTTTTATTAACATTAATTAATTTTTATTTAAGAATATATAAACCTTTAAGTCGAGAAAAAATTACCCCATTTGAATGTGGATTTAATGCCCAATCAAATTCACGATTACCTTTTTCTACACAACTTTTCTTAATTACTTTATTATTTTTAATTTTTGATATTGAAATTATTTTAATTTTACCTTCTATTTTTTTAATAAAATCTAAATCTATTTTTTTAATATTAATTATATTAACTTTTATTTATTTTATAATTATTAGTTTATTTATTGTGTTACGCCCCGGCGGAAATTTTGAAATTTATCCGCCTTGCGTCCCTTATCAAGCCCTTTGGGGTTCCGAGGATTTCTCATGCAGGGGTGTGCAAGGAAGAGTTTGAGTTTAATTCTTTTCTATTTTTGACTTCTTCTATTGCTTTCTCTTCTTTATTCTATTCTACCCTGGAATCGTGTACCTTGACAAGCCTTTCGAGGTTCCGAGAATTTCTCATGCGAGGTACACGAGGAAAGGTTATTTCTGTTTCCTTCTTTACAATAGTTTACGTGACCCTCCTTGAAACTATCGTCGCCAACCATAGATATATAAGACAGTTTACAATCGGGTAACGCACAAAAACTCGCGTTAGCTCGTAAGAGAGAGAGAGAGCCGTTAGCACAACACCAGCGCTACGCAGTTATCCAGTGCTTCGCATTCCGGGAATTTCCCTTGGTAACTGCGTAGAAACGGGAAAACCGTAATAACTTCTTTGTCGAGGAAACTCTTTCCCTCTCATTTGCACAAAGCGTCAGCCGGTCCAATCAGGATCATTATTACCTGACCGAATGATAGTGTGAAAGGAATGGATGGATGAATATGAATTTGAACGATGAAACTACAGTAAATGAGAACCTTTACAAAGCCTAACGTCGCGAACGTTCGACCGCTGTTCGAAAATCAAGGGTCGTTCGAAGCAATAAACATCATTGTGTTCGAAATTCTAAGAACTACCTAGCGACAACGACGAATTTTGAACAAAGGAATGTTCTGGTAGAAATGTTTAAGTTCATCGCTAACGAAATGCCGGTTCCACCGAAGTAATTATGCGAAAGATTGTAAATGAATGCATAATCGGCATTGCGACTATCTCGAATGCATCGTCCGCTTTTACATTGATAAATCTTTATTAATCAGGAAAGACAGATAATTCTGATCCTGTTAAGGGAAAGTGAACGGATCACGGTTACAATTGTTAGATTATATTTATACCGATTTCAAGACCATTCATGTTCAGTCAAATTAATAGTATCATTTAACAGTTCAATGTTTGCATGATCAAATCAAATCAATAGCTGTAAATTGGCAATAGTATATTTAAAGGAAATACTGCGTAGTTTCTAGAAAACCGTTGAAACTATCATGGCGACGTATTAGAAAGAAAAAGGAACACCAAAGAAAGGGGATGAAGAATCTTCGTCTAGCTCGCGCGTCTTAGCCAATCACCGGGCACGCGACACTTCCGAGCACGTGCCACGATTCGTCAATCCGTCCCCTCCAAGGACGATGATCGCGCGACGGGCCCTTCGCCCGTCGATCTCGCGCAAATTTGGACACTCTTGATCGATCAATCGTCGAGGTACGTGATCTTGAGCCCGTGTGTCCGAGAGACAGAGTTATTCGGAACTTCGCGATATTTTCTCTGCGGTAAAGTCCTCCGCGTAGCGAGGCAGAGTGCCGTGCGAGTTAAAATAATCAGAATTCTGAATAAGGACTCATAGACGCGCACGTTAAATTTTCCTTCTACCTAAATTTCTATCTTTCTTTCTCGTTTTAAATCGTTTGCTCGCGTAATCAATCGTATTAGCTTCATGCCGCGTAATTAAATATTTATTTGCTCTTTTCCTGTTCGTAATCGCTTGTCTCTCGTCGACGTACTCGTCCGTTTAATTCATTTTCCGACGCGACAAGTGCAGTGATCGATATTCTACCGTTCTTTGGTGTTCCAGATTAACCAGCGAATACTATATAGAAATCTACAAGCAAATTTATTATCTTGTAATAACTAAACAGCGTTTCGGTAAGTCGATTCTGTACCATTTTGAACACGACGACAATTTACTGGCAAAACGGGCGATCTGTCCAGCCCTTCTTGGGTTCCGAGAATTCCTCCGGTCAGATCGTTCCAACGTTTGAGGTATCGATAAAAACGTTCAATTATTATCGTGCTGCGATTTCGTTTTCTATAATTTCTGTCATTCTTTTATTAAATCAAAGGGACATCCTAGTCCTGCTCTTTCGAGGGTGCCGAGAGTATCTCTGGCTAGGGCGTATCCTCACGGCGGAAATACGCCAAATTTCGAATTAATACAGAGGAAAACGGGATTGCAACAATCATCTCCCGCGATCGTTATAAAAATCGTAAACCTCCAAGTGTGATCTCAGCGCGCGCATATCATTATATTTTTATATTTTTATATATTATATTTTTGTTACTTTTACGAATCATCTTTACCCTTGTTAACAAATACGTATAAAACCGGTATCCTCAATAACGAGCTTCAAAATTAGACCATCTTCAATTTTTGGCTTTCTATGTTCTGTTAATCTCTTGATTATTATTCATAATTAAACCAGTTTCACTAGTTAAACAGTTTCAAATTTATTTCAAACACACCAAACACATTTCTTTTAGTTATACACGCCTACCATTACATACAGATTCAAGGAGGGACCCGTACGGGACCTAAAGCGCTGAACGAACCCAAACGAAAGATTTAAAAGGTTCAAACTCTAAATTCTAACATCTTAATGATTATCTTTCGTCTTTTAATTTGTCGAGAGCGTTAACCCGCTCGAGACTGGTGGCAGCGATACCAACCATCGCGCTCTGAATAGGGTAAAAGGATAGTGAATTGCCTTTCAATCTTTTAGTTGGAAAAGTAGATTCACTCATTTTTAATTATTTATTTATCCTTTTTACGTTGCGCCGTCGCACGCGCAACGTAACAATTGAATGAAGTTATAGATTATTAAATTGAATTTTCTAATATATGGATTATAAAAAATCTAATATTAAGTCGAAATAAATTGTAAAAATTACTTCATATTATACAGATCTGTAAACAATATATATAATTAGATTAATTTATATTATTCTGAAATATTTAATATTTTAATTTTATTAATATTATTTAATTTATATTTAAAAATTTGTTAATAAAATTGTATGAATACAAAACAGATCAAATTCTATTCTAATATCGTAGAATATTTTTTACGATCCATATAGATTTCCCAAAATTTATATTTTATAGGTATTGGTTTGTGAGAAAGAATTGATATTCAATTGAAATAATTTGATCTATAATAATTTAATAATCGTATTGATATTTAATTTATAATTTGATCTATAATTATTTAATGATTTATAATTTTATAGTGATTCAAATTTATTTTATTTGATAGGTATTGGTTTGTGGGAAGGAACTGATATCCAATTGAAATAATTTGATCTATAATTACTTTTTCTATTCTATTCTAGTGGGCTGAGGCTAGCCGGGCACTCAGTCCTTGGGGACCATTGTACCCGGGCCGCTAGGCAGCCTCTTTACTGGCTGTGCCTTGGCAACTGGGCTTCTGTGGCGAAGTTTAGAAGCGCCGGCACCAGGCCAGCCGAAATGCTTAATGATGAGGGTTCTAAGGTCCCCAGGATTGCTCCTCTTCGAGCCCTTAGTTCCCTGCATCTTAGGAGTACGTGTAGAGGGGTTTCGTCCTCTTCCTCACACCTCGGACATAATGTCTCCTCCGTGAGTCTCATGCGCGCGAGGTGTTTTCTCGTGTACCAGTGTCCTGTCACTAGGCCCACGAGCATGCGCAGCTGCGCCCTGTCCAGGTGACTTAAGGTGTCACCCAGCTTCTGTGACGGTCCCTTAAATAGGGCCCTCGTGTGTCTCATGCCATTGGCGTTGTGCCAGAGCCTGGTGAATTCCTGGTTTAACCAGTCCTTGGCCAAGCCTTTCAACGCATAGGTTGAGACACCAATAGGGTACTCATGGCATGGCTGAGAGCTTGACGCCCCCAGTCGTGCCAATTCGTTAGCCCTCTCGTTTCCTGGGATACCAGTGTGGCCTGGTACCCATAGCAGCTTAACTCTGTTGTTCAGAGATAGCTGTCTTAAGATCAGTGCGCAGTCCTTGACTAGCTTCGACCCTATTTCCACTTTGTGGAGGGCTTTCAGCGCGGCCATGCTGTCACTGCAGATGTATATGTGTTTTCCTGAGTGGGCCCTATCCAAATTATATTTGGCGCAGGCCCATATGGCAAACACTTCTGCTTGAAAGACCGTAACGTGGTGGCCCAGCTTGTGGGTCATTTCGACCCTAGGGCTTTCCCCCGCGATCCCGGCTCCGGTGCCGATACCGGTCTTAGAGCCGTCTGTGAACCAGACCAGCCCCCCGGAGTCAGAATGTCGTTTGGGTCTTTCAGCCATTTCTCCCTATCTGGGAGGATTAGATCATATTCTCGTCTGAAGAGGTACTCCGTCTTGCAGCGGTCCCCACCGTGGGTCAGAATTGACTCTGATCCCACATCCCTGAGGATTTCGGTGTGCCCGCCGCCCGTCGGGGACCATTCTTCAGCTTGGTGGAGGCGGATGGCCGCTCTCCAAGCCGTTGCCATCACTGTTAGATGGGGTGGCTTGATGTCGAGCAGCGCACCCATTGCCAAGGTGGGCGTGGTGGGGAGTGCACCTATTATCCCCAGCAGCGTTATTCTGTATATTCTTTCTATAGCCTTTCTGTGTGCTTCCTATGGAGGTCCACCACACAATCGAGGCGTATGTTGTGATAGGTTCAAGGATGGCCTGGTATATCCACCTGACCACCCTTGGTTTGAGTCCCCATGTGGGGCCAAACATTCTGCGGCAGGCCCAGTAGGTGCTGATTGCTTTCTGGGTCTGCCTGTTCACATGGTTTTTCCAGGTGAGTTTTTTGTCTAGTATTACACCTAGATATTTAACCTCATCTGTGAGTTGTAGCTGCGTCCCAAAAAGGAGAGGAGCCTTAAAATAAAAGCGTCTTCTCCTTGTAAATAGGACCAGTTCCGTTTTGCTCGGGTTAACCGAGAGTGAGTGTGATTGACACCAAGATTCTACGAGTATGATAGCCTTTTGTAATCTCCTCGCTAGATCCAACGGGTGTTTGCCTCTGACCGTGATAGAGAGGTCGTCGGCGTAGCCCTGAACCTCGAAGCCTTCCGAGGCGAGTATACGTATGAGTTCATCAACCACGAGGGTCCACAGCAGGGGGGACAGGACTCCTCCCTGCGGGCAGCCCCTCGCGACGTCAGCCCTCACCGTCTCCTCTCCCAGGCTTGCTATGGCTGTTCTGTTCGTCGGCATGTTGTGGATCCATCTTACGACGGAGTCCTTAATATTATACCTCCTCGCAGCTTCCTTAATGGCATCATGGGGTGTGTTGTCAAACGCCCCCTCGATGTCGAGGAAAATGCAGAGGGCAGATTCGCCGCTCGACAGTGCGCCTTCAATAAAGCCTACTAGTTTATGAAGTGCCGTCTCGGTGGATTTGCCGTTTTGATAGGCGTGTTGAGAGGGGTGTAGTGGTTTATTGGCCAAAACCTCGTCTCTGATGTACCTATCGACCAGCCTCTCCAGCGTTTTGAGCATGAAGAGGTGAGGCTGATGGGTCTGTATGCCTTAGCAAGGTCGTAATTGTCCCTCCCAGGTTTAGGGATGAACACTACCTTGGAGTGTCTCCAGGCTTTGGGTACGTAGCCCTTCGCTAGGCAGGATTTGAAGATCTGGCCCAGGCGCCTGTACAAGTCCTCACCGCCCTCCTGAAGGAGTGCCGGAAAGATCCCGTCAGTGCCCGGACTCTTGAATCTACTGAAGGAGCCGATGGCCCACTTCACCCTGTCTGTGTTTATCACCTTCTCCGCTGTTTCCCAGTCCGCTAGAGCGGGGTCGGTACGCGTCGTATCGCTGCGACGACGCCCCCGGCCCTCCGCTATTGAGCCTGGGAAATGTGTCTGGATGAGGTGTTCTAATGTCTCTTTGTGGTTGTTCGTCAGACTTCCGTCGGGGCGTCTGAGACGATCCAACCCCGGTGAGGGGCCTGTTGAGAAGACCCTCCTTAACCTGGCAACTACTGGTAGAGCTTCGGTTTCTTTGCAGAAGGTCTTCCAGGCTGACCTCTTGCTAGTTCTTATTAGCTTTTTGTAAGCTTGCTGGGACCTTTTGTAACTGTCCCAGGCTGGCTTCGTATTTGCCTTCATGGCTTTGTTCAGTAGTCTGCGGGTGTCCTTTCTGGCTTGGTCCAATTTCTTGTTCCACCAGGGGACCCTTTTGTTACTACTTCCAATTTTGACAGGGCAGGCATCCTCGTAGGCTTGAGTAACGGCGGAGCTTAAGTGCTTCACCGCTTGCTCAATTTCGCCTACGGTCCTGGGACGCTGACAGTGCCCCTTAAGCCTCCCTTCTAGGCCCTCTCTGTAGAGTGCCCAGTTGGTGGCCTTTGGGTTCCTGTATGCTTCACCAGTGCCGCCTTCTCTGTCGCCCATTAAGTTGAACGTAATTAGGCGGTGGTCCGAGAGCGTGCTTTCGTCTCGAACTTGCCAGTGTTTGACAACCTGTGCCACCTTTGTGGTGCCCAGGGTCAGGTCAATTACCTCCTGTCTACGGGAGGTGATGAAGGTGGGGGCGGAGCCTTTGTTTAGGATCTCCATGCTCGTGGTGGCGAGGTACTCTAGCAGTGCTGTGCCTCTGCCGTTGGTATTGGTACTGCCCCATACTGTGTGGTGCGAGTTAGCATCGCAACCTATCACCAGGTGCAGACCTTTGACAGCACAGTGATCTATCAGAGCCCTGAGTTCCCTCGTGGGTGGAGGTTCCTCGGAGTCATACGGTAGGTACGCCGAGCATACCACCAGCTCTGACTTGTTCCCACCGAGGTTAAGTTTGACCTTAACCACTGAAAGATCAGCTGTACAGAATTCATTAAGTTTCAGGGCCGCTATTTCCTTTTTGACGAAGATGCAGGCCCTGGGCCTTGTGGATGTGGCATCATAGTGAAGTGAGCCACACCCCGTGTTAAGCCCTCCTACGCGTTCCTTGTGGATCCAAGGTTCCTGTATGAGGGCTATATCTGTCTGCCCCATCGTTAGGCGGCACAGGAGGATATCCGTTGCCGCCTTGCAATGTTGCAAATTGATCTGCGAGAATCTGGTACCTTCTGACACCTTGTTGGTGCCAGATGTGGTCCGGTCTCGGTTGGTTAAAGTAGGTACGTTATGTTCCCTGCCGGGGCCCATTGTACCTGCTTGTGAGGGGGCCCTTGCCGGGGCCTGTCCCTCTTCTTCCCCTAGAGCCGGCCTTCAGGGTGTGAGTCAGGGTGCGTTGGCTCCCCCTCTGCACCCCCAGAAGCCCGGTTCTTCTCGTCGCCTCCGCCGTGGTAGGCCTTCCCCTTGACATTACTGCCCTGGGGATGCTCCCACTAGACGGAGGTTGCATGTCGGTGGCCTTCGGTCCTTGAGAGGATCCGGCAGCCGCCGTCGTAGTGTTGCAGCCCTTAGGTGGGGTGGGTGGGAGGGTGTCGGCGCAGGGTGGGAGGGTCTCCGTGGGCGCCGTAGCCAGCGCCCTGGGCTCCCCTTCTCCTCCATCCACACCACTCACCCCCGCCTTCCCTTCCTCCATCGTCGGGGCTGCTGGTCCCGGTTTGTTCCCTGGGACCGTGTTGGGGTTCTTTTTGTCCTCCGTGGTCCCAGCAGGTCCCTCTCTAAAGAGTGCCCTGCGCAGGCCCACGTGGACTTCCGAACCTTGCCTCTTGATGAGGTTGTATGATGCCGGGTCAACCCCCAGGACGAGAGTAACCGAATTCGGCCCCTCTCTCCTGCTCCACACTCTCCAGAGGTTCGTGTGGAGCCCCGGGTTCTGACCCTCCATCATTTTTAAAATTGCCTCCGTGGCCACCGGAGGGCCGGGGATGACCGTGACCATCCTCCTAAGCTTTGGGAGGCGCCGGCCATCCAGCACTTGGAGGACCGCCCCCTCCCAAGGCCTGATTGTGGTGGCTATGGCCCTCAGCCATTCCACCGCTCCGGTGTCCGCGCAAGTCACCAGTAGCAGGCCCCCTCCGAACCGGCACTCGTCGAAGCGCGGCATGGTCTCGCCTTTCTGAAGCCCACACAACGCTCCCACGATCGCCTGCTCGATTGCGGAAGCCTGCGCTTCCGTGAGGGTCGACTCCGGATAGTTGGCCGGCGCGATCGCCAGCCTCCTCTCCGCCGTCAGCGCCTCACTAAAGCTTTTTGGCGAAGGAAAGATTCTTTGTCTTTTCTTCGCGCAAGGCTGGGTGTTGGGGGAGACGGATGGTCGGGTCCTTTTGAGCCCCTTACCTTCCGCCCCCTTGCTATCCACCCGCGACGTCTCTGCGCGGAGTTTCCCTGTAGTCGGGCCCCCCCTCGCAGCGGCCGTCGCGGGGGCCATCCCCACCTTGCATGTTGTCCCAGCGGTAGCCGTCTTGTCGGAAGACTCCGTCGACGCTAGGAGCGCCAAGCGGGCCTTCTTCTTTCTGGCTGCTCCGCTGAGCTTAACCTTCCTTCGTGCTACCGGGTTCGGTCCTGGGATTGCTCCCTGGTCGGCCCCGGCCGCGCCGGAGGAAGGCTCTTCGTTGAGGGTGAGTAAGTCCAGAGCCGGCAGGGTTGTGACCTCGCCTGCCCCAGACATACTCGCCCCAGAACCGCCCGTCGGCGGTGTTTCGGAGGCGGTCCCCAAAATTGGGTCCCTTCCCTCCTCAACCGGCCCGCTTCCGGGTGCGTTCCTGTTTGTGTTTGTTGTTGTGGTGTTCGTGTCCGTGTTCGTGTCCGTGTTAGTGTCCGTGTTTGTTTGGGTGTCGTTGTTTTCTATTTGATTTTTGTTTTTGTTTACCATATGTGTCCCACGAGTAGTCGGGAAGTATAGGTCCACCCCTGCAGAGCCCGCTTGCAGGGGTAAGGCTAGATACAATGGGGGGGCGCCTGGTACCCCAAGGGCATCGTTCGTGACACCATTACCCCGGTGCCATCCAGCTCTCGGCACGATTGCTTACACCTTAGCTTGGGGAGCTGGTCCGCGACGGGGCTTTAGTTCCCCTCCGAGGGTTTTTAGGCCTTCAGGGGTCACTTATAGCACCCGTTGGCCGGGGCACTCCGTAGGCGCACCTTTTCCGTTTCCTGGTCGCCTGAGGCGTCCCGTTCCACGGTACTCGGGGCCCACTTCACGCACCCGGTCGTCCTCCTATCCGCCACCCGGAGACGCGCTCGGTTGGGGCTCAGCCTGGATCGACCAAGGTCGTCCTGGTTCCCCGCGCCCCTTTCGGGGGTTGGGGCACTCCGAGTCTATAATTACTTAATGATTTATAATTTTATATTGATTTAAATTTATTTTATTTGATAGGTATTGGTCTGTGGGAAGGAACTGATATCCAATTGAAATAATTTGATCTGTATAATAATTTAATAATCGTATTGATATTCAATTTATAATTTGATCTATAATTATTTAATGATTTATAATTTTATATTGATTCAAATTTATTTTATTTGATAGGTATTGGTCTGTGGGAAGGAATTGATATCCAATTGAAATAATTTGATCTATAATAATTTAATAATCGTATTGATATTCAATTTATAATTTGATCTATAATTATTTAATGATTTATAAATTTATATTGATTCAAATTTATTTTATTTGATAGGTATTGGTCTGTGGGAAGGAATTGATATCCTATTGAAATAATTTGATCTATAATAATTTAATAATCGTATTGATATTCAATTTATAATTTGATCTATAATTATTTAATGAATTATAATTTTATATTGATTTAAATTTATTTTATTTGATAGGTATTGGTCTGTGGGAAGGAACTGATATCCAATTGAAATAATTTGATCTATAATAATTTAATAATCGTATTGATATTCAATTTATAATTTGATCTATAATTATTTAATGATTTATAATTTTATATTGATTTAAATTTATTTTATTTGATAGGTATTGGTCTGTGGGAAGGAACTGATATCCAATTGAAATAATTTGATCTGTATAATAATTTAATAATCGTATTGATATTCAATTTATAATTTGATCTATAATTATTTAATGATTTATAATTTTATATTGATATAAATTTATTTTATTTGATAGGTATTGGTCTGTGGGAAGGAACTGATATCCAATTGAAATAATTTGATCTGTATAATAATTTAATAATCGTATTGATATTCAATTTATAATTTGATCTATAATTATTTAATGATTTATAATTTTATATTGATTCAAATTATTTTATTTGATAGGTATTGGTCTGTGGGAAGGAATTGATATTCAATTTATAATTTGATCTATAATTATTTAATGATTTATAAATTTATATTGATTCAAATTTATTTTATTTGATAGGTATTGGTCTGTGGGAAGGAATTGATATCCTATTGAAATAATTTGATCTATAATAATTTAATAATCGTATTGATATTCAATTTATAATTTGATCTATAATTATTTAATGATTTATAATTTTATATTGATTTAAATTTATTTTATTTGATAGGTATTGGTCTGTGGGAAGGAACTGATATCCAATTGAAATAATTTGATCTATAATAATTTAATAATCGTATTGATATTCAATTTATAATTTGATCTATAATTATTTAATGATTTATAATTTTATATTGATTTAAATTTATTTTATTTGATAGGTATTGGTCTGTGGGAAGGAACTGATATCCAATTGAAATAATTTGATCTGTATAATAATTTAATAATCGTATTGATATTCAATTTATAATTTGATCTATAATTATTTAATGATTTATAATTTTATATTGATTTAAATTTATTTTATTTGATAGGTATTGGTCTGTGGGAAGGAACTGATATCCAATTGAAATAATTTGATCTGTATAATAATTTAATAATCGTATTGATATTCAATTTATAATTTGATCTATAATTATTTAATGATTTATAATTTTATATTGATTCAAATTTATTTTATATGATAGGTATTGGTCTGTGGGAAGGAACTGATATCCAATTGAAATAATTTGATCTGTATAATAATTTAATAATCGTATTGATATTCAATTTATAATTTGATCTATAATTATTTAATGATTTATAATTTTATATTGATTTGTTACGTCGCGAGCGAGTGATACGGCGCGCGACGTACAAAAATGAAAAAAAGAAATAATAAGAAGATAATTAATTTATTAGGCGTTAATACGCGGATGAGAACGGTATTTTCGCTGCCACCAGTCCCGATCGCGCTCGACGATGTTAGGTCGTTAACGATCGGAACAATTAAAAAGAATCGTTTAATTTTTATAGTAAGATTCTGAAGTTGTTATATTGAGTTCGTCAATGCTCTAGTCCCATACGGGCCCCTCGTGCGAATTTGTGCAAAGATGGTTAGCGTGAATGTTAGGAAGGAAGTGTGTTAAACTAAAATGAATCTGAAACTAGTTATGTGTAACAAAACAAGAAATATAATTTCAAAAAAAGGAAAAAGCATAACAGTAATTAAATTGGTTACAAAGAGTTCGAGCTGTTAGGAATATAGAAAGAAAAATTACAATTTTGATATATGTTTAACAAGATCGGCGAAATTCGGTTATATTGAATACTGTTGAGTCGTAGAACAGAATTTAAAGTAGATTCGAGCGGCGATTTCAATGAGCAATTAAATTACGATGAGAGGAAAACGGTCCCAAGGGGAAAGACTTCCAAAACCAAACGGTTTCATGGGCCGCCTCTCATTTCTGCGAACGGAATTATTATTACGATTGCGAAATGTTCTTCGATACCTTCGATAAACGTTGAACAGAACGATCTCGGGGGAAACTTCCAGAACACGCGGTTTCAAGATCGCCCGTTTTGCCTCACTAAATCCAGATTCGTCGTATTGGACAAAATGAAATAGATAAACTTACCAAGCTCGATGTTAGATAATATAAAATATTCGTAAATTTGTTCAGTGGTCGTTGGTGTTGTCTAGAAATCTGGAAAGGCGAAGAAAAGATGAGAAACCTGTCACACGCACTACGCGTTCGCGACCGGCCTTTCGACGGTGTTACGGTTACGAGACGATACGAAAACTAAATTCAAAGCGACGCGACGCGGAAAAAGGAAAAATATTAATTGACGGCGATTTTAAAAACGAAAGAGAAAAGATAGAGTATTGAAAAGTGTGAAATTTTACGTATTCGTAAAAGTCTTTTACGCGGAAACGTGAACCGCAATCTCCCGGCACTCTGCCTTTTGTAAGGACTTTACCGGTCAGCTAATTACAACGATTTTCACGCGTAAACTATTGCTTAACGCGAACACGGGCTCCCCGTCACGTACCTCACGATTTTTCGACGAAGAGTGATTTGCCTCAGTCAAGCGATCGTATCTCAGGGTTCGACCCGCGATCATGGGCCCAAAGTGGGGACATCATTTGGCAAATCAGGGTACGTGTCGAAGGGGAAGGCCCGCGCGTATTGGTTTTGTATAAGCGCGTTTCCCGAGTTCTCATCCCTTCTTGACCTTTCTTCCGACTCTGTCTTTCCGTAAGCTATCTCTTTCCTTTACCCCTCTAACGCCTAGTGAATTTAATGCGTCGCAGTTTCTATACTTCTGGAATATTCTACTACGCCCTTTGTCTGAATTTATTATCGAAGAGGCTTTTATAATGATATTTGCAAATAGTATTTCGGCAACGAAGAGCATCTAGCCCCCTTTTTAATAGATGTTTAACTTACTATTGAATGGCTAATGATAAATAATGCAAAATCATTCCGTTATTATTTGTACCTGACGGTTTACGAAAAAGGCAATCGATATTTATAATTACTATCAAATCGCGGATATATGCAAATACGTTACTGCATTTAATCGTTGTTAGCTCCGCGTGCATTGATTGTTAATGGTTTTGAATTTTCTAAACGCTCCACGTTTAACGTTTAGTTCATTGTCGATGTTTATTGCCTTAATCGACCTTCGCTTGGAACGTTCTTGAACGTTGGTCGACAATTTCAAACCTCAGTGGTTGTCACGCAAACCCTCGCATTCCATAGTCACTCAAACAGTTTCATTCCGTTTCATACCAATTATTTCGAACTTAATTGCATTCATTCCTTGTGGAAAGGTCGGCTGACGCATGCTTCGCAGGTAGGAGAGGTATCTCCCTAGCAGGGGAGAGCGATAGTTTTCTTTGTACGGCACGGTCAAGCTGGGAATTTTCCAAGTGCGTCGCACTGCTTAACCGCGCGGCGGAGGATGTTTACGATACCTCTCCCTTAACGGTTTCGACTTTCTAAATTTTCGAACTACGCAGTTTCGGGTAGGCAATCTTCTCAAGGAAAGGTTAACTTTGTATTATTTGAAAGAGCTAAATATAGCCTCCTTTGTGTGCCTCGTCTGGGATTATTTCCAAGTGCTTCGCACTGGCGAGGTACACAAACTTGGTATACTAACGGTTGAACTATTGAAGCTAATAAGAGAAAAGAAAAAGAAGAATTATTATTTTAAATCTCAAACCCCTTTCTTTGTGCTCTTCGTGTGGAATATTTTCAAGTGCAGCGCACTCAACGAAGAGACACAAGTTAGGGGGAGCGCGGACAGGATACGAAGATGAGAAAATCAAGTCAATACCCTTCCTTGCGCCTCCCGCAGGGGAATTTCTTCCAAGTGCAGCGCACAAAACGGGAAACGCAAGGTCGGGTTATGTAAAATACACCCGGACGTAACAATACCCCCCCCCTTAAAATCATTGCCGTCCCCGGCGATGTGGGGGTGCGGACGCGTGGTGGTGCTCGCGCCGCGACGCGATTCGCCCTCCCGCGTTCACTGCAAAAACGGTTGGTATGCCCGGTCGTGGAAGACTCTAAGTAACAGAGACTGCCGTGCTCTCGCCCATCTCTGTACATTTGTTTCGCCAACCCAAAGACTAAGTACCGCGTCGCGTCCTTCCCGTCGTACTATGTCGGTCACTCCGGTGATTGTCTGCTGGGTGATGCCCTGGCATCCTTCCACATTGAACTTTGTTAGGGCCGGACATCCGCGGACTACTTGGCAGACCTCCTCGTCCGTCACTCCTGCGGAATCCCGACATTGTACCTCCTCCAGGGTTCTTATCGCGGCCAGGGGTTGTATTCCTACGCTGGGATGCATATTGACCAGGTGTACTTGGCGGAGTTTTGGGAGCGCCTCCAAGGGCTCCAGTCCAAACTGCCCTCGTATATTTGAGCATCCGGATAAGTCCAAATGTTCCAATTTTCCTAAGTGTTGACCAATGTGGAGGACCAATGAATTAGATACCCATCCGCAGAATCGTAAATCCAGTATGCGCAAGTTGCGGAATACCGAGGCCAATGTCGCTCCCTCGTCTGCCGGTCCCATGTTCAACTCGATGAAGGGCAGCTGCAGGTCTTCCGGAACAGGCAGGTCTTCCAATTCTGGATCGAGATATACGGGATCGAAACTTACCCCCTGTATGCGGAGTTCCTCCAGAGTGTCATGTATGGCCTGATTTTCCATCAAGGCCTTGAGTGGTTCTATTGTGGTTAGGGTACGGCACCCCGACAATTCCAAGTCAACGAGGCAACGCATTGCTGTGAGCGTAGCGGCAACAGCTTCTGAGAGAAGCGACGGACAGTCTTTAAGCCGCAATGTCTGTAACGATCTCTGTATCCACGGCATGGATTTGCCCTGGAATTCCGTGCCAGTGGCCGCGAAAACATTTAAACCGGACGCTACCGCGAAAAGCTTTTCCAACTCTGTGTCTAAATGTCCTATGCATTTTCCTACTCGAAATTCACGCAAAGCGGCTGCAGAAGGCGTTAAATCGCGAATCGCGGGAGGACGAATCGTCGCGCCAGTTAGATCTACATTCGCTAGAAACGGGCATCCCCGGACGGCGATTGAGAGGACCTGAGGTCGGAGTCTCCCGGACACGTTGCGGTCATTCAGTAGCAGGCTCGTGACATAAGGCCCCAATCGTTGTACTGCCCAGTAGAAACCCTCCGTGGAAATCCTCTTCCCCTCCCATCCGTCTGGCCAGCGCCAATCGTCGGAGTTGAGCTCCCGAATGGTAGAGTATGAGGCAAGGACACCTTGCCTCCAAGCACGGCTGACGCCCTCCATCCGTGCACGGTCACTAAATCTGAGTAGCCTTGCTACCTTAGCAATTACCTCAATTGGAAGCGGAGGCGAGTAAACCCGCTGCAATCCCGGAAACGGGTCGACACGAGGCCTTGGCCGAATCAAGTTAGTTTCGTGCCAAGGATCAGCCTTCTTAACTGAGATCTTCCTTTTGTGAAGGATTGGGCCCGTTCGTTTGGCCCAAGCGAGGGCTTCGCTTGCCTGAGTCGCCGTTGGGAAGGTGATGAACCCAATTGTCCCTGACGGTTTCTGGATAATGGCCGCATGTTGAGGCTGGAACTCGCTGAACACCTTCAGCAGCGCCTTGTTTCTGGTAAACGGGGCCAGATTGGCCACGAATACCCTCCGTCCCTCATTATCTTCCTTTCGAGTGTAGCAAGTAGCCATCGTTATAGCAGGTCTAAGGGGATGCAAAGTTCATAGATACATTTGCGAAATTAGCATAGAATTTTTCAATAAGTGCTGGAAAGTTAGTTGTTCAATCCGCTCCTGCAAAGAGAAATATACAAAGAACGCAATGCGCCAGTCGACCCCTCCACAGAATTTCGGTTGCCTCTTCGTCGAATCATCTGGTTTTAATTCGCGAATAAAAAGGCCGACTGTGCATTGTAATCAAACTTTTCCTGTCTTCCAGAATTTTAATTTGTCTATATGCCTAGAAAAGAGGTTACCCATTTCATCTTTCAATACGACGTTATGTTTCGGCGTAATTTCCGTTATTTCGTAGGGACCGTGATACCGTTTGCCAAACTTCCCTACCCTTGGCTCAACCAGGACGTATGCCATGTCTCCTACTTTACCCTTAAATGGACGCGATCTCGTGTCATAATACGACTTCGACTTAATTTTTGCTCGATTTAAATTGTTTCCCGCAATTTCCTGCATTTCGTTTAATCGGTCATTTAAGTCACGTATATATCCGTCGTAAGTCGGAAGATCGTCATTTGCAGAAAATGCTGTAGGACATCGTGCACGTTTTCCATAAATTAGCTCGAAGGGGGTAAACTTCGTACCCTCGTGCACGGAGGTGTTATATGCAAACATTGCGAAAGGGACTAATCTATCCCAGTCGTCGAAATCACCAAGATAGTGGGTAATATAATCTACTAGTACCGCATGGCTACGTTCTAGGGCACCATTAGTTTGAGGTCGATAACCGGAAGTGGTTATGTGTTGAATGCCAAACATTCTCGCCATGGTAGAAAATACTTTGTTCAGGAAACTGGTACCTCTGTCAGATAAAATGACTTTTGGTGTACCGAATTGTAAAATAAGATGAGTTACTAATGCGTGAGCTATGGTATCTGCCCTAATATTAGGCACCGGAACTGCTATACAGAATTTCGTAAGGCTATCTTGCAACGTAAGGATGTGCCTGTTTCCATCAGGTGTAGTCGGAAGAGGCCCGACAGTGTCTATTGCTACCTTCGCGAACGGTTCTACGGGTGTATCAGTAATAACCATAGGTTCGCGTGTTTTGTTCCTCGAAATCTTTTGCGTTTGACAACTCGTGCATTGTCGTATGTACTCTTCTATTTGAGCACGCATATTCGGCCAGTAGAATCTTTCGCGTACTCGTTGATAGGTTTTCGTTACCCCCTTATGACCGCCTACGAGGCTCCCGTGCATTTCCGCGATGATTTCATTTCGGATCTCGCTAGGTGGTAATTGCACGCGCCCGTAGCAAAGGGTAATCTTTACGTCGGAATCTTTAAAAATTTTCCTTAGTATTCCGGGTAATACGTCCTGCGGTAACGCATCGGTAAGGTCGTCGAATCGCGAAATCCTGAAAGTATTCAAGTTCAAATCGGATAACTTTAACTTGAGCTTCCGTATGACTGATTCCAATGTCGCGACCGAAGGATTGTCACTAGAGTTCTTCTGTAATACGATGCTAAAAATTTTATTTTTACCGCGGTCTGTTACTATTATACTGCCCGGTTTCAATTCCGATTTTCTTAGCGTTTCGAGGTCTATTACGCCGATATCAACGAGCAATTCGCCTACTGGTGCGAGTCGTAAATCACTACTAAGAAAATGCACGTAATTGTCCCTGTAATAGGTCATGTTTTCTGAAGCAAAAGTTACTGTTTTTGGAACTTCTATTTTTCGTGGCGGATCCGAGTATAGATCCTCTGAATCCATAAGTATATTCGCGGAGGAAGCGTGTGGTAACACGTCGGTTTGCACTAGAGTGTTTTCATCCTGAGTCGGTGGATTTGGTTTTGAGATTGTTTTATTTCGTGGTGTTGATACGGCTATTGGCGGTAAGGATGGAGGAGTAGCAGGTAATCGTGATTGGTGTTGAGGTCTGTATATTATAGTGTCCTGTGTAACGTCCTGCGTCCGTTGCGTTAAGTCGTCTAGGTGTTTACGTAAGTCGTCAACGTCAGTCTCTGCGTCTGAATTTTTAGCGACTTGCGTAGATAGATTTTCTTTGTCGGGTGAAAAGTCAAAGAATTCATGATCGCTATCTGAGTAAGGTGTTTTAAAAAGTTCTTTATCAGAGTCGACATTGGCAAGGTCCGGCTCGAGTCCTGAGGTCGGGGGTACTCCCAGTGCTCTCGGGCATGACCCCAAGCTCGGTAGGACGCTCCTACGACGAACGAAAATCGGTGGTTCGGACGCATTTGAATCGACGTCGGATGTATCACTGTCTGAAGCTACGTCTGTTGAAGTATCTGAAGTAATTGTAATGGCAGGTTTCGGTAATGAAAGAGGTGTAGTGGATGAAGGTTGAGCGATTGGTTTATCTGAAGATCTGAGCCGAGTTCGAGTGGAGATGGCTTCCGGATCATGAGTAGGTGGAAGTCTCGGTTTTGTTTTTGATCCTAGCGGTCTTCCTACCCTTCGTTTGACAATCGCAGGCTCTAATTCGGAACCGGATGTTTCAGGTGAATCCGTAACCGGTAAAACGACTTTGGGGTTCGTAGCACGACGCGCGTTGTTTGATTTGACAAGCGCATTCGTACGTAAGAATCTCTTAATCGTCTTGATAACCGAAAGCGGTTCACGCTTTCCTATACGAGGAACAACCTGAGGGGATTTTTCCAAGCCAACCGGGCTCACAGGCTGCTCCTCATCTGAAGAGGAATCTAGCGAGAAATCGTCTGAAGTGTTTAGTTCATCTGCGACAACGGGGTTTCGCGACAGGGCATCAGCGTTAGTATTGAATTTCCCTGGTTTGTGCGCGAAGTCATATTCGTAATCCCGTAATTTCAATCTCCAACGTACTAAACGTTGACCGGGATCCTTAATTGAATTTATCCACCTCAACGGCTCGTGGTCACTCACTAATTTAAATTTCCTACCGTAAAGATACGGTCGAAAATGTAATACCGCGTATAAAACGGCTAAACATTCCTTTTCGGTAGTAAAATAATTCCGTTCCGGTTTAGTTAAAGTGCGAGAAAGGTATGCTACCGGTAAATCATGGCCACCTTTCTCTTGACTCAAAACGGCTCCTATTGCAAAATCTGAAGCGTCTGTGGTTAATGTGAATGGTTTATCAAAATTCGGATATTGTAAAATCGGCGCGCGACACAGTGCTTTCCTTAACGCGGCGAAACTCTTTTTCTGTTCCTTTCCCCAAATAAAAGGTACGTTCTTCTTCAACAGATCGGAAAGAGGTTTTGACCTTTCCGCAAAATTCTCGATGAAGCGTCTATAATAACCCGCCAAGCCTAGGAATTGTCTAATGTTTTTCGCGTTCTTTGGCCGCGGAAAATTTTTAACGGCAACGATCTTTTTAGGATCAGGTCGGACTCCACGTTTACTAATAACATGTCCTAAGTACGCGACTTCGGTCTTAAGAAATTCGCACTTATCGGGTTGCAAAGTTAATCCGGCTTCGGCTAGACGTGTGAATAAACGTCGAACTTTCTTTCCGTGTTGTTCTAAATTTCTCGCATAAACGACTATATCGTCCAAGTATACGAAAACCTCGATACCTTGTAACCCGCGCAAAACCTGGTCCATAAGCCGTTGGAATGTGGCTGGCGCGTTTTTCAAACCTTCGGGCATACGAATGTATTCGTAATGCCCATTTGGTGTACTGAAGGCTGTTTTATGGCGATCCTTGGGATCCATTTCGATCTGCTGAAACCCGCTAGCTAAATCGAAAACAGAAAAGTACTGTGCGTCTCCGATGTGATCTAATATTTCTGTAATGTTCGGTAAAGGATATGCGTCACCTATTGTCTTCTCATTTAGTTTACGAAAATCTATTACCATTCTCCAACGTGGGTTTCCCTTCGAATCTGGTTTCTTGGGTACTATCCACAGAGGAGAGTTGTAGGGTGAATTTGAAGGAGTAATAATGTCGTTTGATAATTTAGTCAGGATCTGTCGTTCTATTTCTTGTTTGTGTATAGGCGGGAATCTGTATTGTCGAGTGTTTAGTGGTATGTCGTCTATTGTCGGTATATTATGTTTTATGTAGTTAGTAGCTTGTAATTTATCGGATGGAAGATGAAAACGTTCAGGAAATTCCTCAACTAGCATTTCTACATGCTCGCGCTCTTCATCGTTTAAATGGTTCAAACGTAATCTATTCAGAATTTCTGTAACTCTATCTGTTGTTACGTTAGATTTATCATCGGTATCGGAATCGTCTTGTTCTTCCGGAAAGCAATGATAATCGAAAGGTATCAGTTCCTGTGCAGGTATCGTTAATTCGAGATCTTCGTGAAGCGAATTTATCGCCAAAACATGACATACGCCCTGGTTATTTACCGAAACAGCAGCTTCGCCGACATACAGGCCGTCAATTGTCGTTAAACGCGGCAAATAACCTTCTTTTAATTTATCATTAACGACATCGATCGCGATAGGTTGTCTTGTACGAGCCTTTATAAGATATGTACGCGGTTCTAGTTTACGCCTTTCGCGATAATCTAGTGAACGTTGATCGACGAATCTAATTGGACGAACCGGGTCTGTGCTCGTGACTAATGTATTGTTCGCGAACGAAATTTCGGCTTGCTCCTGGCGAAGATATTCCTGCCCTAAGATTCCGTTAGTGTTTAGTGGAAAATCTGAGCGTATAACGTGAAAACGAACTGGTTTCCCCTGTAAATGGATTGTCGCGGTCCCGATTGTTCTGTCTTTTTGTGGGGTAATTCCCGTTATTATCGTAGCCTCATGCGTAGCTATTGGAACGTTGATAAGCAACGTATCTAATTTTATCAGATTGATTTCTGCACCGGTATCTATCAAGAAATGCGCCTCTTTCGTTCGAAAATCTTTAGATGACAATTTTACTATCGGAGTGTCGCGTTTCGTTTCTATTGCGAGTACGGTCTCTACTGGAATTTCACCTGTGGACGACGCTCCGGAGATTGACGGCTCGTCGTCGCGTCGGTACGACGAGTCGTGTTCAAGTTTAAAGACCCTCTTACTTCCGGTGACGGTGACCTTCGGCCCGATGGTCCGGCCGTCGGCTCGCGCGGAGGTGGTGTACGCGGTCTCGAATCACGCATTCCTACAGGTGAATTTTCTCGTCTATCGTCTGCTTGCATGTTCGATCTCGTATGCATGCGCTGAGGATGCGCGCAACACGGGCACGTTCGTTCCTCTGCGGTCAACTCTCTCCTGTGCAATATCCGAACAGGACTCGGTGTTCTATCTCGCGAATACGAGATGTTACGCGACGTTTCCGGCGCTCGTATCGGCGAGCTGTATCTAGGATACGCGTAGCTTCGATTTCTATCCGGGCCGTCATAGTAACGAGATCGGTAATCATAATCATCACTACGTTCATGGGATGGACGGTAGTAATCATACAATGTGGACGGTCCATCTTTTAAGCGCGTTTCTTCTCTTAAAGCGATATCTAGCGCGTCTACTAACCTTTTCGGGTCTCGCGCTCGCGCGGCTCGGCCTATTTCGTCCGGTAATCCGCGAAGAAATGCGTTAAGTGCGGTAGCCGTTACGGGTTCCATAATATCAGCTGCTCGGCCTTTATATTCGATCTTAATAAAATCTTCTATCCCGACCAATAAAGCTCGAATACGGTCGTAGAACGCGTAGACGGATTCGTCTCGATACATACGAACGGTGGCGATTTTAAAGTAGTAATCGTTGTACGTTCTATCCGATGTAAAACGACGTTTTAAGTGTTTCACCAGTTCTGAAACGGTCTCGAATTTTAATCCGTGGACGCTATCGCGAGCTTCTCCTCTTAATTTAGAGACTACAAGTCGTACAAAACCACGCATTGCTGATATCGGGAGACTTTCCGCGTTAAATTCTACTTCAGCAAGAAAATCCCTTAATCGGATATTTTTCCCGTCAAAAACCGGCACATGTTGAACGGCCTGCTGAACGGCGAAACTTTCTATTACCGAGGCTGTGAAAATTGACTCGTTACCCTCCCCGGTATTAGTTCCTTCTAATAAACTAGAAATACCCGTACTTCTACTAGGACCTGCAATAGCCGTGCTTTTGGCAGGGCCTACCTCTTTAGAATTCGGCATTTTTGTAAAAATATATCAGAAAAATATACAAAAGAAATATACACAAAATATATATATAAAAATAACACAGAAATCAATATGAGATATAATATTCAATTTACGTGATAACTGCTCACTAATCAAACGAATATATAGTTAATGAATATAATTAATGATAAATCGACAAAAATTGTGTTGATAAATCCAAAAATCAGTAATTTTGAAAATGAATCTCTAACAGAAAACACCAAGTAGAAAAACAGAAACAGAAAAATAGATAAATAAGTAAATAAATAAATATAAATAAATATAAATAAATAGATAAATGTGACAAAATACGGTTAATCAGAAATATTAGTATCGGATCAGATTCAATTATAAATTCAATAATGAGCAATTATCACACATAACACACATAAATGAAATACACAATATATAAATTGTAACACACAAAATATAACACCGTAAATATATAAATTTATAGGCTCAATGCGTAGTGAAGTGTGGCAAAAGGAGGTATCTTTGTTCGAAACTTTTCCGTATTCACCGCACTCGTGGCTCGAATCAATTAGACTAATAACTTTGAAATTGACACTGAAAAACTTATACACTTCCTAACTGCACAAATTCAACGAACGAGCATTGAAAAGTATCCCACCGCTGCCACCAAAAATTTTGTTACGTCGCGAGCGAGTGATACGGCGCGCGACGTACAAAAATAAAAAAAAAGAAATAATAAGAAGATAATTAATTTATTAGGCGTTAATACGCGGATGAGAACGGTATTTTCGCTGCCACCAGTCCCGATCGCGCTCGACGATGTTAGGTCGTTAACGATCGGAACAATTAAAAAGAATCGTTTAATTTTTATAGTAAGATTCTGAAGTTGTTATATTGAGTTCGTCAATGCTCTAGTCCCATACGGGCCCCTCGTGCGAATTTGTGCAAAGATGGTTAGCGTGAATGTTAGGAAGGAAGTGTGTTAAACTAAAATGAATCTGAAATTAGTTATGTGTAACAAAAAGAAATATAATTTCAAAAAAGGAAAAAAAAAGCATAACAGTAATTAAATTGGTTACAAAGAATTCGAGCTGTTAGGAATATAGAAAGAAAAATTGCAATTTAGATATATGTTTAACAAGATCGGCGAAATTCGGTTATATTGAAAACTGTTGAGTCGTAGAACAGAATTTAAAGTTGATTCGAGCGGCGATTTCAATGAGCAATTAAATTACGATGAGAGGAAAACGGTCCCAAGGGGAAAGACTTCCAAAACCAAACGGTTTCATGGGCCGCCTCTCATTTCTGCGAACGGAATTATTATTACGATTGCGAAATGTTCTTCGATACCTTCGATAAACGTTGAACAGAACGATCTCGGGGGAAACTTCCAGAACACGCGGTTTCAAGATCGCCCGTTTTGCCTCACTAAATCCAGATTCGTCGTATTGGACAAAATGAAATAGATAAACTTACCAAGCTCGATGTTAGATAATATAAAATATTAGTAAATTTGCTCAGTGGTCGTTGGTGTTGTCTAGAAATCTGGAAAGGCGAAGAAAAGATGAGAAACCTGTCACACGCACTACGCGTTCGCGACCGGCCTTTCGACGGTGTTACGGTTACGAGACGATACGAAAACGAATTTCAAAACGACGCGACGCGGAAAAAGATAAATATTAATTAACGGCGATTTTAAAAACGAAAGAGAAAAGATAGAATATTGAAAAGTGTGAAGTTTTACGTATTCGTAAAAGTCTTTTACGCGGAAACGTGAACCGCAATCTCCCGGCACTCTGCCTTTTGTAAGGACTTTACCGGTCAGCTAATTACAACGATTTTCACGCGTAAACTACTGCTTAACGCGAACACGGGCTCCCCGTCACGTACCTCACGATTTTTCGACGAAGAGTGATTTGCCTCAGTCAAGCGATCGTATCTCAGGGTTCGACCCGCGATCATGGGCCCAAAGTGGGGACATCATTTGGCAAATCAGGGTACGTGTCGAAGGGGAAGGCCCGCGCGTATTGGTTTTGTATAAGCGCGTTTCCCGAGTTCTCATCCCTTCTTGACCTTTCTTCCGACTCTGTCTTTCCGTAAGCTATCTCTTTCCTTTACCCCTCTAACGCCTAGTGAATTTAATGCGTCGCAGTTTCTATACTTCTGGAATATTCTACTACGCCCTTTGTCTGAATTTATTATCGAAGAGGCTTTTATAATGATATTTGCAAATAGTATTTCGGCAACGAAGAGCATCTAGCCCCCTTTTTAATAGATGTTTAACTTACTATTGAATGGCTAATGATAAATAATGCAAAATCATTCCGTTATTATTTGTACCTGACGGTTTACGAAAAAGGCAATCGATATTTATAATTACTATCAAATCGCGGATATATGCAAATACGTTACTGCATTTAATCGTTGTTAGCTCCGCGTGCATTGATTGTTAATGGTTTTGAATTTTCTAAACGCTCCACGTTTAACGTTTAGTTCATTGTCGATGTTTATTGCCTTGATCGACCTTCGTTTGGAACATTCTTGAACGTTGGTCGACAATTTCAAACCTCAGTGGTTGTCACGCAAACCCTCGCATTCCATAGTCACTCAAACAGTTTCATTCCGTTTCATACCAATTATTTCGAACTTAATTGCATTCATTCCTTGTGGAAAGGTCGGCTGACGCATGCTTCGCAGGTAGGAGAGGTATCTCCCTAGCAGGGGAGAGCGATAGTTTTCTTTGTACGGTACGGTCAAGCTGGGAATTTTCCAAGTGCGTCGCACTGCTTAACCGCGCGGCGGAGGATGTTTACGATACCTCTCCCTTAACGGTTTCGACTTTCTAAATTTTCGAACTACGCAGTTTCGGGTAGGCAATCATCTCAAGGAAAGGTTAACTTTGTATTATTTGAAAGAGCTAAATATAGCCTCCTTTGTGTGCCTCGTCTGGGATTATTTCCAAGTGCTTCGCACTGGCGAGGTACGCAAACTTGGTATACTAACGGTTGAACTATTGAAGCTAATAAGAGAAAAGAAAAAGAAGAATTATTATTTTAAATCTCAAACCCCTTTCTTTGTGCTCTTCGTGTGGAATATTTTCAAGTGCAGCGCACTCAACGAAGAGACACAAGTTAGGGGGAGCGCGGACAGGATACGAAGATGAGAAAATCAAGTCAATACCCTTCCTTGCGCCTCCCGCAGGGGAATTTCTTCCAAGTGCAGCGCACAAAACGGGAAACGCAAGGTCGGGTTATGTAAAATACACCCGGACGTAACAGATTCAAATTTATTTTATTTGATAGGTATTGGTCTGTGGGAAGGAATTGATATCCAATATTAATATATATATATATATAATAATAATAATATATATATATATATATATTTATATTAATATTATTTAATCTTTATATTATAATGGGAAAAATATACTATTTAATTATTATATTTAATTAAATATTTAATAACATTTAATTTATATTATTTTAAAATAAATATTTAATATTTTAATTTTATTAATATTATTTAATATATATATATATATACATATATATTTTATATATAATAGATATTGGTCTGTGGGAAGGAATATAATATTATTTAATTAATATTGTATTTAATTAAATATTTAATAATATTTAATTTATATTATTCTGAAATAAATATTTAATATTCTAATTTTATTAATATTATTTAATTAAATATTTAATAATATTTAATTTATATTATTCTGAAATATTTGATATTTTAATTTTATTAATATTATTTAATTTATATTTAAAAATTTGTTAATAAGATTGTATGAATACAAAACAGATCAAATACTATTCTAATATCGTAGAATATTTTTTACGATCCATATAGATTTCCCAAAATTTGTTAATTAAATTGTATGAATACAAAACAGATCAAATTCTATTCTAATATCGTAGAATATTTTTTACGATCCATATAGATTTCCCAAAATTTGTTAATTAAATTGTATGAATACAAAACAGATCAAATTCTATTCTAATATCGTAGAATATTTTTTACGATCCATATAGATTTCCCAAAATTTGTTAATTAAATTGTATGAATACAAAACAGATCAAATTCTATTCTAATATCGTAGAATATTTTTTACGATCCATATAGATTTCCCAAAATTTGTTAATTAAATTGTATGAATACAAAACAGATCAAATTCTATTCTAATATCGTAGAATATTTTTTACGATCCATATAGATTTCCCAAAATTTGTTAATTAAATTGTATGAATACAAAACAGATCAAATTCTATTCTAATATCGTAGAATATTTTTTACGATCCATATAGATTTCCCAAAATTTGTTAATTAAATTGTATGAATACAAAACAGATCAAATTCTATTCTAATATCGTAGAATATTTTTTACGATCCATATAGATTTCCCAAAATTTGTTAATTAAATTGTATGAATACAAAACAGATCAAATTCTATTCTAATATCGTAGAATATTTTTTACGATCCATATAGATTTCCCAAAATTTGTTAATTAAATTGTATGAATACAAAACAGATCAAATTCTATTCTAATATCGTAGAATATTTTTTACGATCCATATAGATTTCCCAAAATTTGTTAATTAAATTGTATGAATACAAAACAGATCAAATTCTATTCTAATATCGTAGAATATTTTTTACGATCCATATAGATTTCCCAAAATTTGTTAATTAAATTGTATGAATACAAAACAGATCAAATTCTATTCTAATATCGTAGAATATTTTTTATGATCCATATAGATTTCCCAAAATTTGTTAATTAAATTGTATGAATACAAACAGATCAAATTCTATTCTAATATCGTAGAATATTTTTTACGATCCATATAGATTTCCCAAAATTTGTTAATTAAATTGTATGAATACAAAACAGATCAAATTCTATTCTAATATCGTAGAATATTTTTTACGATCCATATAGATTTCCCAAAATTTGTTAATTAAATTGTATGAATACAAAACAGATCAAATTCTATTCTAATATCGTAGAATATTTTTTATGATCCATATAGATTTCCCAAAATTTGTTAATTAAATTGTATGAATACAAAACAGATCAAATTCTATTCTAATATCGTAGAATATTTTTTACGATCCATATAGATTTCCCAAAATTTGTTAATTAAATTGTATGAATACAAAACAGATCAAATTCTATTCTAATATCGTAGAATATTTTTTACGATTCACATAGATTTCCCAAAATTTATATTTTATAGGTATTGGTTTGTGAGAAGGAACTGATATCCAATTGAAATAATTAGATTATAATAATTTAATAATCGTATTGATATTCAATTTATAATTTGATCTATAATTACTTAATGATTTATAATTTTATATTGATTCAAATTTATTTTATTTGATAGGTATTGGTCTGTGGGAAGGAACTGATATCTAATTGAAATAATTAGATCTGTATAATAATTTAATAATCGTATCGATATTCAATTTATAATTTGATCTATAATTATTTGATGATTTATAATTTTATATTGATTTAAATTTATTTTATTTGATAGGTATTGGTCTGTGGGAAGGAACTGATATCCAATTGAAATAATTTGATCTGTATAATAATTTAATAATCGTATTGATATTCAATTTATAATTTGATCTATAATTATTTGATGATTTATAATTTTATATTGATTCAAATTTATTTTATTTGATAGGTATTGGTCTGTGGGAAAGAACTGATATCCAATTGAAATAATTAGATCTGTATAATAATTTAATAATCGTATTGATATTCAATTTATAATTTGATCTATAATTATTTGATGATTTATAATTTTATATTGATTCAAATTTATTTTATTTGATAGGTATTGGTCTGTGGGAAGGAACTGATATCCAATTGAAATAATTAGATCTATAATAATTTAATAATCGTATTGATATTCAATTTATAATTTGATCTATAATTATTTGATGATTTATAATTTTATATTGATTTAAATTTATTTTATTTGATAGGTATTGGTCTGTGGGAAAGAACTGATATCCAATTGAAATAATTAGATTATAATAATTTAATAATCGTATTGATATTCAATTTATAATTTGATCTATAATTACTTAATGATTTATAATTTTATATTGATTCAAATTTATTTTATTTGATAGGTATTGGTCTGTGGGAAGGAACTGATATCCAATTGAAATAATTTGATCTGTATAATAATTTAATAATCGTATTGATATTCAATTTATAATTTGATCTAATTATTTGATGATTTATAATTTTATATTGATTCAAATATATTTTATTTGATAGGTATTGGTCTGTGGGAAGGAACTGATATCCAATTGAAATAATTAGATCTATAATAATTTAATAGGATTCCCACGTGGGCGATGGTTGCGAGCGGACGTGTGTCGTGATAAGTGGAGTGAGCAAAGTGCGAAAAAGGAGGAAAAGTGACCAAGCGAAAAACGAGGATAACAGTTTAAGTGAGTGGAAAAAGGGAGGAAAGGGTAGCAATACAGAAAAAAGAGAAAACAATAAGAGTGAGAAGAAAAGCGATAGAAAGAAGGCTCACTCGTGTGAGGTTAGGAGGAGATAGAGGACAAGAAAACGCGGTAAAGCGAGGAAGGAGAGAGTAGGAAGAGACACCTAGGGGACAGGGGAGCAAACCGGTGAGCAAAGGAATGCCCGGGGATAAGGAAGAGGCTGACGCAAAGGGAGTCAGCTGGCAACAAAGAAAGGAAGAAACGAAGGAGAAGAAGAAAATAGCGGAAGGAAGAGAAGAGGCCGGAAAAATAGACAAAGGGGTAAGACGAGGAAGGCCGACCAACGTAGAGGTGCTAAAGAGGGAAAAGAGTCTAAGCGTGGGAAACATGTCCAGCATAGAGGACATCTGGAAAAGGAAAAGGGAGACAGAAACAGGAGAAGAGGAGGAGAGGGGAGGAGTGGGGGTAGGGGGAGGAAACCAACAAACGGAAGGATGGATATTCAGAGGAAGCAGCCTAATAGAAAGGTCACCGGATAAGAAAAAAGAGAAAATGGAAGAAGAAGGAGGATTCGGAGAATTAAAAGAGATGATAAAAAAGTTAGGAGAAGGCCAAAAAGGACTGGGGGAAAGGATCGATTCAAGCACAAGGGCATTGGGAAAAGAAATGAGGGAGGAGATAGCGGGAATAAAAGGGGAAATAGGAAAGCTAAAAGAGGAAATGAAGAGGAGGGAGGATAAATGGCTGGAACAAAAGAAAGACATGGATAAGAAAATAGAAGCGTTAAGAAAGAAAATGGAGGAGCTTGAGGGAGGTGAAAGGCAAAAGGAAAATACCAAGTTGAGAATGATGGAAGAGAGAATGCAAAGCTTGGAGAGGGGGGCGGCAGAGAAGTCAAAGGAGGAGAGTGAAAACGAGGCAGTAAAAGTTAAACTGAGAGAACTAGAGAGGAAATGGGAGTGGAAAGAAAAAGAGGAAAGAAAGAAAAACATAATAGTCAAAGGGATAAAAGTGAAGAGGGAAGACTTGAAGAAGAGTTCGGAAGAACTGTTGAAAGAGATCGGAGTACAGGACGCGATAGAGGAAGTGAAACCGGTGGGATACGCGGATGGGGGGAAAGAAGTAAACATGGTTCAGCTGAGATTGAGGACAATGGAACACAAAAGAATCGTGATGGAGAAAAAGAAGACCTTGAAAGGAAGGGACGAGAAAATAGAAGAGGATCTAACATGGAGGGAGAGGAGGATACAGTGGAAGCTAAGAAGCATAGCAAGAGAGGAGAGAGAAAAAGGCAGATTTGTTTGGGTGGACCATGGAAGAATCAGAATCGAAGGTAAATGGTGGAGGTGGGACGAGGAAAGCGATACCCTAAAAGATGGGGGAGGGAAAGAGTGGCAGGAAAAGAAAGGGTATGTACACAACAAGGGGGAAGGGAAATGAGGGATGAAGGTGAGGGGGGAAAAGAGAGAGGGCGCAGGGGAAAAGAAAGCCAGCATGAGAGAGAGGGGGGAGAGGAAGGAGAGGGAGAGAAGAAACAGAAGAAAAAGAAGAGAGAAGAGAAAAAGTCAGAGAGAGAAAAGAGACAGGAGAAGAAGAGGAACTCTAAAAAGGGGGAGGCCAGGGCGGAGGGAGAAAAAGAGGAATGGGAGATAGGATTCTGGAACTGCGCGGGGATAAGAAACAAAGATGAGGATTTCTGGAAGACGGTCACACAATGGGATATAATAGTTCTAATGGAGACTTGGTTGGAGAAGAAAGGGTGGGAGAAGATAGAAGGAGGACTGCCAAAGGGGTACAGGTGGGAAGCACAATTGGCGGAAAGGAAGAACAAAAAAGGAAGGGCAATGGGAGGAATGCTGGTGGGTGTGAAGGAGGGGCTGATGGGAAAGGAAGGAAAAATAATAAAGGAAGAGGAAGAGGAAAAAGGGGGATTATTGACGATGGAATTTACGAGAGGGGAAGAGAAATGGAGAGTAGTGGGGGTATATGTGAACGCAGATATAGAGGAGAAAATGAAAAAGCTCAGGACAAGAATGGAGGATGTAAGAGACGAAAGAATAACGATCATAGGAGGAGACTTCAACGCGAGAACGGGAGAAGAAGGAGGGGGACGAAAATGGAGGGATGGGGAAGAGGGGGAGGGAGAAAGAAAATCGAAGGACAAAAAACAAAATGCGGAGGGGAGAGTGTTACTGGAGGCGTTGAGGGAGACGGGCTGGGAGATACTGAACGGGAACATCAGCGGAGACGAAGAGGGAGAATTCACCTACACAGGGGCAAGAGGGAGCACAGTGATAGACTATGTGCTGGTAGAAGAGGGGGGTAAGGAGAAGATTAAAAGAATGGAGATAGGGGATAGAATAGACTCAGACCACCACCCAATGATACTGAAAATAGAAGGGAGAGGAGCAGGAAAGGAAGAAGAAAGGGGAAGAAAAAAACAAGCGGCGAGAGGAGATTGGACGGAACAGGGAAGGGAAAGGTTCAAAAAAGAAATCAAATGGAGAGAAGCGAGGGTAGGGCAACTAGAGGAGGATATGGAGAGGATGTTGGAAGAGTTCAGAAAAGGACTAGAAAGAGGAAGAAAAGGAACTAAAATAAGCAAGAGGAAAGGGTGGTGGGACGAAGAGAGCATGAAGAAGAAGAAAGAAGTAAGAAAGATTCTAAGAGACTGGAGGAAGGGAAGGGTAGGGGGGGAGAGATACAGGGAGGCCAAAAGGGAATATAACAGACTGTGCGAAGCCAAGAAGGAAAAAGAAAACGAAAGATTCGAAAGAGAAGTGGAGGAGGCAAGAACAGAAAGTGACGTATGGAAAATAATTAACAAGGAGAAAAAGAGGAGAGGGAGGGTGAAAACGGGCATAGAAAGAGAGGAGTGGAGGAAGCACTTTGTGAATCTACTGGGGGGATCAGAGGAAAAAGTAGTGCTGGGAGGAGAAAGAGAAAGAGAACGAGACGAGGAAGCGGATATAAGCAAAGAAGAAATAAGGAAGGTGGTGGCGAAACTGAAGGATGGGAAAGCGACAGGGGGGGACGAGATTCCCAACGAGGTGTGGAGATACGGAGGAGAAGAAGTCCTGGATTGGGCATGGGAAGTATGCAACAGAGTGTGGAGGGGAGAAGGATGGCCGGAGGGCTGGAAGGAAGGGATAATAGCGCCCATAAAGAAGAAAGGGGATGGGACAAGGGCAACGGACTATAGGGGGGTGACACTAATGCCCACGCTATATAAGATATACGCGGCGATTTTAACAGAAAGGCTGAGAGAGGAAGCGGAGGAAAAGGGAATGATACCGGCAAACCAGACAGGGTTCAGAAGAGGGATGGGAACAGTAGACAACATATATGTGCTAAACTACCTCGTGAACAGGCAGATAAAGAGAGAAAAGGGAAAAGTGATAGCATTCTTCGTAGACCTGAAGGCAGCGTTCGATTCAGTGGACAGAGGAGTGTTGTTAGAGGCGCTAAAGCAGAGAGGAGTAAGAGAAGGTTTAAGGACAAGGATAAAAGAGATACTAAGGGAAACTAGAAGCAGGGTAAGAACAGGCGAAGAGACAACGGAACCATTTTGGACAGCGAGAGGGGTAAGGCAGGGGTGTCCACTAAGTCCGCTGCTGTATAACTTATTGACAGCAGATATGGAAGAGAAGATGAGTAAAGGGGAAGGAGGTGGGATAAAGATTGGAGAGAGAAAAATTTACACACTAGCTTATGCAGATGATGTGGTGGTGCTAGCGGAAGAGGAAGGGGATATGAGAGCGTTATTAGGAAGACTGGAAAGATACCTGGAGGAGAAAAAATTAGAACTGAACCACGACAAATCAAAAATAATGAGGTTCAGGAAAGGAGCAGGGAGATGGAAAAAGATGAGCTGGTGGTGGAAGGGAAAGAAAATAGAAGAGGTGGACAAGTTCAAATACCTAGGATATGTTTTAAGAAGAAACGGAGGAAACGAGCTGCAAGTAAAGGACAGAATCAACAAGGCCGGAGTAGTGATGAGACAAATATGGGGGATTGGAAAAAGAAGATTTGGGAAAAACTGGAAGAGAAGAATTTGGATATGGGACAGGCTAGTATGGACGATCGTAGCATACGGAGCAGAGATATGGGGGTGGAGGGAGTGGAAGGAGATAGAAGCACTACATGAGAGGTTCCTAAGATGGACACTAGGAGTGGACTGGCGCACGCCAGGATATCTGCTTAGAGAGGAGCTGCAAAGATGGAAAATGAGAATAAGAACGGGAAAGCTGGCGTGGGGATATGAAAGAAAACTGTGGGAAGGAAGAGGGGGGGAGTTAGCTAAGAGCTGCTGGGAACAGATAATCAGTAGAGAAGTAAGGAGGGGAGAGAAAAGTAAATGGGAAGAGGAAAGGAGAAAGTTTTTCTCGGAAAGGGGGGGGGGGGATAGAGAGATTAGAAGAAAAAAGGAGCAGTGGCGAGATGGGGTTTGAAGAGTTCGAGGAGAAAGACAAACAGATGCAGGAAGAAGAGAGGAGGGAAAAGATAATAGAGTCGAGGTATAACAGATGGTACAGAGTTATAAAGGAACCGGGGATACCGAAATACCTAGAAAAAGGATGGAGAGAGGAAAGATGGAGAAGAGTGGCCAGATTTAGACTCGGAAACGAAGTGAACGAGGCAAAATACTGGGAAGAGGAAGAGAAAAGGAAGTGCAGAGTCTGCGGATGGGAGGAAGAAACCTGGGAACACATCTGGGAAAGATGCGCCGCAAGGGAAGAAAGAACGATAGGATGGCAAGAAAAAGTGCAACAGCTGTTAGGGGGCGACGGAGAGGGGGAAGCTTGGATGAAGGAAATACAGAAGTACAGGAACGAAGAGGAGAGGGAGAACACAAAGTAGGAGTAGGAATAGGAACGACAGAGGGAGCCACAGAAGAAGCGCAGAGCGGGACGTGAGATAGGTTAAATAAGCACGTGCGATAAAAAGGGCACAGCAAAAGAAAGGGTAAAAAGAATTGCGAGGACAACAAATAGAAAAAACGGTGGGAGAAAAGAGGAAAAGAAGAGAAATGGAAGACCTAAGAAACATAGGTGAAGAGATAAGAATGTTGAGAGAGGAGGTAGTAAAATTGAGAGAAGACCTGAGAAGATGGAGGCTAGAAGAGGGAAGAACAAAGGGAAAGGAAAAATACAAAAGAGACGAAGAAAGAGAGAATGGAGATGCCTCAGAGGAAGAGACAGAGGGAAAGACCAAAGAAAAGGAGGAAGAGGAAAACAAGGAAAAAGGAAAAAGGGAGGAGAGGAGGGAAAAAATACAGAAAGAAGAAGGTCAAGAAGAACCAGAGAAGAAGAAAGAGAGAGAGTGGGAGAACAGAAAGGAGGAAAAGGAGAGAGTGGAAGAAAACAAAGAAAGAATGAGAGGAGTGGAGTCATGTAAGATGACGAAGGAGGCGGAGGAAAGAAGAGAGCGCTGGATAAGGGAAGAAGAAAGAAGGAAAAATATAAGAAGAGGAAAGAGCCTGGTGTGGAAAGGAGTGAAAGGGGAAAACATAGAAGAGAGGCTGAAAAATATTAAGGTAATCCTAAAGAAGGAACTAGGAGAAAAAGCGGAAATAAAAAGTGCAGTAGAAAGGGAAGGGGAGGGAGGAAGGGCAATAGTAATCACGGAAATGGAGGAAGAGGATAACAAAAAAGAGATGGTATGGATGAGAAATGGGATATGGGAAAGGTGGAGGGTGGAGGTAGATGAAGACCTAAATAAGGAAGAAAGAAGACTAAAGTGGATAATAAAAGAGAAGGCAAAAAAGGAAAGAGACGCAGGAAGGAAGGTCATGTACAATAGTAGGAGAATATGGGTGGAGGGGACGGAAATAAAGTGGAACGAGGAAAAGAAAAACTGGGAAAAAATATCACTGAGAGAAAGACTGGAGAGGACAATGAATTAGGAGAAGAGCAGAGAGGAAGAGGAAAAGAAGATGAAGTAAAACAAGAAGTACAAAGGACAAGGGAGAATGATAAAACTAAATGTGATTATGTTTGAGAAGTTCTGTAAGGCGAGAGTGCATTTATAGTGTTAACAAAGAGAGTTTAGTTTATTTTTGATAGGAAAACTAGAGAGTAGAAGCCCAGGGAGCTAAGCCTCTATATAAACATTTACTTATATATTTCATAATTCTACTTTTATTTTATTCTTGCTCATTGGATTATAGTTTAGCTTATTTTTATTTTTATGTTTTGTTTTGATTATTTTTATTTTTATTTTTGTTTGATGTTTATCTCACTCTATTTTATTTTATCCTATTATATGCTTAGATTAGCTTATTTATTTATTTTATTTTTAATAGTAGCTCTAGTTAAGCGCTACTTGTTATTTTGATATTTCGATATTGTGATTTTGATAGTATTATATTATATTATAAGGGATTATAGCCGATTGTAATGCTATTTGCTTCAGATCTACATTTTGTTCTTGTTTCAGTATATCATGGTTAAATCTTTATTCTTTAGTTATCATTTAGTCAGGAAGCAGACAGCAGAAAGGTTAAGGAAATGTTAAGGATATATAGGAGATGATCTGGACACATTTCCTCATTGTAAGCACTAATAGGTGCAGAAATTATTAAGGGAAAGAGAAGGTCAGGAGAATTGTAGAAAGAAGAGGAGGAAAAGTATGTAACAGGTTTGGGTACGCTCCTGTCAAAAGCGCCTCAAAAACCCGTAAGGGAATTGAATAAACGCAATACATACTATAATAATTTAATAATCGTATTGATATTCAATTTATAATTTGATCTATAATTATTTGATGATTTATAATTTTATATTGATTTAAATTTATTTTATTTGATAGGTATTGGTCTGTGGGAAAGAACTGATATCCAATTGAAATAATTAGATTATAATAATTTAATAATCGTATTGATATTCAATTTATAATTTGATCTATAATTACTTAATGATTTATAATTTTATATTGATTCAAATTTATTTTATTTGATAGGTATTGGTCTGTGGGAAGGAACTGATATCCAATTGAAATAATTAGATCTGTATAATAATTTAATAATCATATTGATATTCAATTTATAATTTGATCTATAATTATTTGATAATTTATAATTTTATATTGATTCAAATTTATTTTATTTGATAGGTATTGGTCTGTGGGAAGGAACTGATATCCAATTGAAATAATTTGATCTGTATAATAATTTAATAATCGTATTGATATTCAATTTATAATTTGATCTATAATTATTTGATGATTTATAATTTTATATTGATTTAAATTTATTTTATTTGATAGGTATTGGTCTGTGGGAAGGAACTGATATCCAATTGAAATAATTAGATCTGTATAATAATTTAATAATCGTATTGATATTCAATTTATAATTTGATCTATAATTATTTAATGATTTATAATTTTATATTGATTCAAATTTATTTTATTTGATAGGTATTGGTCTGTGGGAAGGAACTGATATCCAATTGAAATAATTTGATCTATAATAATTTAATAATCGTATTGATATTCAATTTATAATTTGATCTATAATTACTTAATGATTTATAATTTTATATTGATTTAAATTTATTTTATTTGATAGGTATTGGTCTGTGGGAAAGAACTGATATCCGATTGAAATAATTAGATCTGTATAATAATTTAATAATCGTATTGATATTCAATTTATAATTTGATCTATAATTATTTGATGATTTATAATTTTATATTGATTTAAATTTATTTTATTTGATAGGTATTGGTCTGTGGGAAAGAACTGATATCCAATTGAAATAATTAGATCTGTATAATAATTTAATAATCGTATTGATATTCAATTTATAATTTGATCTATAATTATTTAATGATTTATAATTTTATATTGATTCAAATTTATTTTATTTGATAGGTATTGGTCTGTGGGAAGGAACTGATATCCAATTGAAATAATTAGATCTGTATAATAATTTAATAATCGTATTGATATTCAATTTATAATTTGATCTATAATTATTTGATGATTTATAATTTTATATTGATTTAAATTTATTTTATTTGATAGGTATTGGTCTGTGGGAAGGAACTGATATCCAATATTAATATATATATATTTATATTAATATTATTTAATCTTTATATTATAATGGGAAAAATATACTATTATTATTATTATTATTTATTTTATTCCCATTGCGGGGTACAAATGCGGACCTCCGCTCCGCTTACAGATTACGCTATCCTTATTTCTAACTTAAATCTAAATCTCTGTTGAGAGAGAGAGAGAGCACTCACTCCATTCATTCCTCACCCATTCGTTTCTGGACCCCCGCTTCCGCTGCTCGCCCTTTCTCTCATCTCTTCCACTCTTCTCATCCATACCTCCCCTTCTCCTTCCTCCCCTAATACCTCCGCCACCATTTCCTGCCACCCTTTATCTTTCCCCCATTCTGTGCATTCCTCCCATATATGCTCCCACGACTCTATCCCTCTCCCACATATCCTACATCTCCGTTTTTCCTCCTGCTCCCAATACCTCCCCCCCTTCATTTTACTACCTAACCTGAAACCCGCTATCAATTGCCACCTCCTTTCCTCCCAGTTTTTACTCAGGTACCCTGGTACACCTTTCCCTTTTACTATCTTGTACCACCTATTGTACCTCGAATCCCTAATCCTTTCCCATCTTTCCTCTTCTTGGATACCCTTCTCCTTTCTTATCAGCTCTTCCCCCCTCAACCGCCCTTCTTCTCTCATCTCCTCTACTTCCTCTATGCTCCACCCTTTCCTCTCATAAAACTTTCTCCTTTCCTCCTCCCACCCCTCTAACGCCCTACCTTTTTTTGCTCTTTCTCTTATCTCCATCCAACATTTCCTCGCTAGGCACCCTCCTTTACCTTCACTCAACTTCCTCTCATATCCCCATGCCCTCATTCCAGCCCTTCCTGCTAATAGCTCCCTCTGTAATTCCTCTCTTACCATATACCCTGGCACAGATCTTTCTACTCCCAACACCCATCTTAAATACCTCTCTTGTATCCTCTCCATTTTCTCCCTCTCTTTCCATCCCCATATTTCCACCCCATAACTCATTACTGCCCACACTAATCTATCAAATAGCCATATTCTTCTGCCCCAGTCTTTCGCAAATTTCCTTTTTCCTATCCCCCACACTTGTCTCATAGCCACCGCACCTTTCCTCATTCTCTCCTCTACCTGCTCTTCTTGCTTCCCATTCGCCGTCACCACGTACCCTAAATACTTAAATTTCTTCACTTCCTCTATCTTGTTGCCCTTCCACCACCATGTCATCCTCCCTCTCCTCCCGCCTCCCTTTATACATCTCATCATCTTTGTTTTTCCCACATTCACCTCTAGCTTTTTCCCCTCTATATACCTTTCCAGTCTCGCCATTAACCCTTTCATCCCATCTTCGTCTTCCGCCATCACCGCTACGTCATCCGCATACGCCAGCGTGTATATCTTTTCTCCTCCCAACCTTACACCCCCCCATCTCCCTTTCTTCATTTCCTCCTCCATGTCTGCTAGCAACAATGTAAACAAGATTGGACTCAAAGGACAACCCTGCCTTACCCCTTTACTCGTCCAGAAGCTCTCCCCTTCCTTCTCCCCCACCCTCACTTTACTCTTCGTTTCCCTCAAAACCTCCACGCATCTCTTCACTAGCCCTTCTCTTACCCGTGCCTTCCTCATTGACCTTGCTAACACCTCTCTATCCACTGAATCAAACGCTGCCTTCATATCCACAAATAGCACCAGCATCTTCCCTCCCTTTTTAGCTAACTGTCTATTTATCAAATAATTCAGTACATAGATATTATCCATTGTCCCCATTCCCTTCCTAAATCCTGTTTGATTTGGGGGAAGTGCCCCTTTCTCCTCTATCTCTTTTCTTAGCCTTTCTGCTAAAACTGCTGCGTATATTTTATACGCCGTCTGCGTCAACGTCACTCCTCTATAATCCTCTACCTTTTCTCCTTCTCCTTTCTTAACTATGGGCACTACCACCCCCTCCGACCAGTCTTCTGGCCAGCCCTTTCCTCTCCATACCCTATTACAAATTTCCCATATTCTCTCTCTTACTATTTTCCCTCCATACTTCCATACTTCATTCGGAATCCCGTCCCCTCCTGTTGCTTTCCCCTCTTTCAGCCTTTTTATTACTGCCCATACTTCCTCTCTACTCAATTCCTCCTCTTCATCCTCCTCTCCCCCTCTTCCCTCCTCACCTCTAACCCTCCAATTAACTCCCCCTAAAACACCTCTAAAATAGTTGTCCCACACCTCTATCTCAATCTCCTCATTCACTCTCTTCCTACGTTTTCTTCCTCTATTGACAATCTTCCATACCTCTCCCTCTGTTCTTACCCCTTCTATCTCTTTCTCCCATCTCTCTTTTTCCCTTCTCTTCTTCTCTTTGCACAACGCGCCTAGTTTGTTCCTCGCCCTCCTAAATTTTTCCCCACTTCCCCCTTCTCTTTTCCATGTTTTCAATTCCTCTTCAACCTCTTTCTTCATCTCCCTACACTCCTCATCCCACCACCCTTTCCCTTCCTTTTTCTCCTTCTTCTTCTCCATCCTTTCTAACACCCCTATTATTTTTCTCTTTGTATCTCCCCATTCTTCAACTGTTTCCTTTCCCTCATCCTCCCCATCCCCATACTTCTTCGCAAATTCCTCCCTTCTTTCTTCCGTCCACCACCCTTTTCTCCTTCTCCCCCCTCTTCCCTTCCCCTTATTCTTTCTTTCTTCCCTTTTTCCTCCTTCTATCCATACCACCACTGGTTGGTGATCCGAATCCACTTTCCCCTCTACTACCACCCTATCCACTTTTTCCCTCGTCTCCCCATTACCTATTACATAATCTATCACCGATTCCCCGTTTCCTGTGTACGTAAATTCTCCCTCTTCGTCGCCTTTTATGTCCCCATTCATTATCTGCCACCCCAGCTCTCCCAAAAACTCACACAATCTCTTTCCCTCTCCATTTATTTTCTTGTCCTTCGATCTCCTAAACTCTTCTTCTCTTTCCCCCTCTTCTTGTATTCTACCTCCTTGTCCACCCGTCCTAGCATTAAAGTCTCCACCTATTATGACCCTTACCCCCCTCTCCTTCTCCTCCATCCATTCCCTCAGTCTTTCTATCTTCCTCTCCAGATCTTTATTCACATACACTCCTATTATTTTCCATACATCCTTCCCTAACCATACTTTTCGTGCTACTATTCCCTCTTCCCCCCCTTCCTTTTCATCCTTCTCCATTCGAATTCCTTCCTTCACTCCAATGATCATCCCTCCCATCGCTCTTCCCTTCTTTCCTCTCCTCTCTGCATATTGTACTTCCCAAACATACCCCTTCGTCGCCCTTCCTTTCACTATCTCCCATTCCCTTCTGCCCATCCACGTTTCACACATAATCACTACATCCCATTCCCTGATTCCCTCCCAAAACCCCCTGTCTTTATTCTTCAAACCAGCCACATTCCAAAAAGCCACCTTGTACAAGCACCTATCCTCTCCTATCCTTCCTTCTACTCTTCTTTTCACACACTCCTCCTCCTCTCCTCTCTGTTTTGTACCCCTCTTTACTCGTTTCCCTGCTCCTCTATCCATTTCTCCTCTATTTCATCCCATCTTCTCATTCTATTGTTTACCCACATCCTCATATATCCTATTTGTACTCTCTTTCCCTCCCTCCTCTCCCTTTCAGCTTCCCGCTCTATCTTCCATTTCGCCCTTCTCTCCTCCATAGTCAAATCATCTTCTATTCTTTCGTGTCTTCCTTTTAATTCCCTCTTTGCCATCATTACTTTCCTCTTCCCCTCCATTCCCTCCATCTTCACCAACATCATACTTCTTCCCTCTCCATCCAGCCTGCCCACCCTTCTTACTTCTTCTATTCTTTCCTTAACACCTATTTTCGCCCATATCTCTTCTATCACTTTTTATCCTCTCTTCCTTCCACCTTCACTCCATTTACTATAATATTCCTTCTTCTCTCTACCCTCTCCTTTTTGTCTAATCTTATTACTAATTCCCTCACTTTCTTCTCCATCTCTTTCCTCCCCTACTCGTTCCCCCCTAATCCATGACTCTCTGTCTCCTTCCGTTCCAACCATTCTACTTTCTTTTCTAACACCTCTATCTTCCCCAGTAATTCCACCCTTTCTCTTTCCCAACTCTCCCTCATCTCACTTAGCTGTTTTGCCAGTTCCTCTCTCCCTTCTTCCATTTCCTTCCCTAATTTCTTTATATCCTCCCCAATATCTTTTCTCATTCCCTCCCTCATCTCTTTTAACATTCTCTCTAACTCCGATTTTTCTACTCCCAACTTTTCTGGAGTTCTCTCCACTTTTCTACTTCTTTTAAAAATCTCCTCTTCCTCCCCACTATCTTTCTCCTCCTCCATACCCCTCTCTTTTCTTTTGCCTTTACTTAACATATCTTCTATATTCCCGAAACTCCCCTTCCTCCCCCTACTCAACGACTCTACCTTTGTCGGCCTTCCCCTTTTTCTCCCTTCCTCCACTTTGCTCCCCTCCATTTCTTCATTCCCTGCCCTCCCTGTCTCGATTGTATCTCCTTCCATCTCCCTCCCCAGAATTCCTTACTACCTAGCCTACCCCAAACTACTTTGAACTTTCGCGCGCCCTACGTATTTCCCACGTTCTCCACCCACCGCCACTGTCGCTCAGCGCCACTCACCCGCCACCTATCCTTCCTAACCACGTGCACGCTGCTAACTCTAACCCTACTAAACTTCCACTTAATTTTCTTCCTCACCTGCTTACTCCCTTCACTACTCTTTCTACTCACTCAACAGCACCTTGCAAACTCTATCCACTACTCTCCTTCACCACCTTTTCACTTCTATATTTCTGCTACCCAACACTGAAAACCTCTGCACACCTTTCACACTGACCATGCACACAGTCACCGGAAACGGAAGTCGGGAAAAATATACTATTTAATTATTATATTTAATTAAATATTTAATAACATTTAATTTATATTATTTTAAAATAAATATTTAATATTTTAATTTTATTAATATTATTTAATATATATATATATATACATATATATTTTATATATAATAGATATTGGTCTGTGGGAAGGAATATAATATTATTTAATTAATATTGTATTTAATTAAATATTTAATAATATTTAATTTATATTATTCTGAAATAAATATTTAATATTCTAATTTTATTAATATCATTTTATTAATATTGTATTTAATTAAATATTTAAAAATATTTAATTTATATTATTCTGAAATATTTAATATTTTAATTTTATTAATATTATTTAATTTATATTTAAAAATTTGTTAATAAAATTGTATGAATACAAAACAGATCAAATTCTATTCTAATATCGTAGAATATTTTTTACGATCCATATAGATTTCCCAAAATTTGCTAATTAAATTGTATGAATACAAAACAGATCAAATTCTATTCTAATATCGTAGAATATTTTTTACGATCCATATAGATTTCCCAAAATTTGTTAATTAAATTGTATGAATACAAAACAGATCAAATTCTATTCTAATATCGTAAAATATTTTTTACGATCCATATGGATTTCCCAAAATTTGTTAATTAAATTGTATGAATACAAAACAGATCAAATTCTATTCTAATATCGTAGAATATTTTTTACGATTCATATAGATTTCCCAAAATTTATATTTTATAGGTATTGGTTTGTGAGAAGGAACTGATATCCAATTGAAATAATTAGATTATAATAATTTAATAATCGTATTGATATTCAATTTATAATTTGATCTATAATTACTTAATGATTTATAATTTTATATTGATTCAAATTTATTTTATTTGATAGGTATTGGTCTGTGGGAAGGAACTGATATCCAATTGAAATAATTTGATCTGTATAATAATTTAATAATCGTATTGATATTCAATTTATAATTTGATCTATAATTACTTGATGATTTATAATTTTATATTGATTCAAATTTATTTTATTTGATAGGTATTGGTCGGTGGAAAGGAACTGATATCCAATTGAAATAATTAGATCTGTATAATAATTTAATAATCGTATTGATATTCAATTTATAATTTGATCTATAATTATTTGATGATTTATAATTTTATATTGATTTAAATTTATTTTATTTGATAGGTATTGGTCTGTGGGAAGGAACTGATATCCAATTGAAATAATTAGATCTGTATAATAATTTAATAATCGTATTGATATTCAATTTATAATTTGATCTATAATTATTTGATGATTTATAATTTTATATTGATTTAAATTTATTTTATTTGATAGGTATTGGTCTGTGGGAAGGAACTGATATCCAATTGAAATAATTTGATCTGTATAATAATTTAATAATCGTATTGATATTCAATTTATAATTTGATCTATAATTATTTGATGATTTATAATTTTATATTGATTCAAATTTATTTTATTTGATAGGTATTGGTCTGTGGGAAGGAACTGATATCCAATTGAAATAATTAGATTATAATAATTTAATAATCGTATTGATATTCAATTTATAATTTGATCTATAATTACTTAATGATTTATAATTTTATATTGATTTAAATTTATTTTATTTGATAGGTATTGGTCTGTGGGAAAGAACTGATATCCAATTGAAATAATTAGATTATAATAATTTAATAATCGTATTGATATTCAATTTATAATTTGATCTATAATTACTTAATGATTTATAATTTTATATTGATTTAAATTTATTTTATTTGATAGGTATTGGTCTGTGGGAAGGAACTGATATCCAATTAAAATAATTAGATCTGTATAATAATTTAATAATCGTATTGATATTCAATTTATAATTTGATCTATAATTATTTGATAATTTATAATTTTATATTGATTTAAATTTATTTTATTTGATAGGTATTGGTCTGTGGGAAGGAACTGATATCCAATTGAAATAATTTGATCCGTATAATAATTTAATAATCGTATTGATATTCAATTTATAATTTGATCTATAATTATTTGATAATTTATAATTTTATATTGATTCAAATTTATTTTATTTGATAGGTATTGGTCGGTGGAAAGGAACTGATATCCAATTGAAATAATTAGATCTGTATAATAATTTAATAATCGTATTGATATTCAATTTATAATTTGATCTATAATTATTTGATGATTTATAATTTTATATTGATTTAAATTTATTTTATTTGATAGGTATTGGTCTGTGGGAAGGAACTGATATCCAATTGAAATAATTAGATCTGTATAATAATTTAATAATCGTATTGATATTCAATTTATAATTTGATCTATAATTATTTGATGATTTATAGTTTTATATTGATTTAAATTTATTTTATTTGATAGGTATTGGTCTGTGGGAAGGAATTGATATCCAATTGAAATAATTTGATCTGTATAATAATTTAATAATCGTATTGATATTCAATTTATAATTTGATCTATAATTATTTGATGATTTATAATTTTATATTGATTCAAATTTATTTTATTTGATAGGTATTGGTCTGTGGGAAGGAACTGATATCCAATTGAAATAATTAGATTATAATAATTTAATAATCGTATTGATATTCAATTTATAATTTGATCTATAATTACTTAATGATTTATAATTTTATATTGATTTAAATTTATTTTATTTGATAGGTATTGGTCTGTGGGAAGGAACTGATATCCAATTGAAATAATTAGATCTGTATAATAATTTAATAATCGTATTGATATTCAATTTATAATTTGATCTATAATTACTTAATGATTTATAATTTTATATTGATTTAAATTTATTTTATTTGATAGGTATTGGTCTGTGGGAAGGAACTGATATCCAATTGAAATAATTAGATCTGTATAATAATTTAATAATCGTATTGATATTCAATTTATAATTTGATCTATAATTATTTGATAATTTATAATTTTATATTGATTCAAATTTATTTTATTTGATAGGTATTGGTCTGTGGGAAGGAACTGATATCCAATTGAAATAATTTGATCCTGTATAATAATTTAATAATCGTATTGATATTCAATTTATAATTTGATCTATAATTATTTGATAATTTATAATTTTATATTGATTCAAATTTATTTTATTTGATAGGTATTGGTCTGTGGGAAGGAACTGATATCCAATTGAAATAATTTGATCTGTATAATAATTTAATAATCGTATTGATATTCAATTTATAATTTGATCTATAATTATTTGATGATTTATAATTTTATATTGGTTTAAATTTATTTTATTTGATAGGTATTGGTCTGTGGGAAGGAACTGATATCCAATTGAAATAATTAGATTATAATAATTTAATAATCGTATTGATATTCAATTTATAATTTGATCTATAATTACTTAATGATTTATAATTTTATATTGATTTAAATTTATTTTATTTGATAGGTATTGGTCTGTGGGAAGGAACTGATATCCAATTAAAATAATTAGATCTGTATAATAATTTAATAATCGTATTGATATTCAATTTATAATTTGATCTATAATTATTTGATAATTTATAATTTTATATTGATTTAAATTTATTTTATTTGATAGGTATTGGTCTGTGGGAAGGAACTGATATCCAATTGAAATAATTTGATCCGTATAATAATTTAATAATCGTATTGATATTCAATTTATAATTTGATCTATAATTATTTGATAATTTATAATTTTATATTGATTCAAATTTATTTTATTTGATAGGTATTGGTCTGTGGGAAGGAACTGATATCCAATTGAAATAATTTGATCTGTATAATAATTTAATAATCGTATTGATATTCAATTTATAATTTGATCTATAATTATTTGATGATTTATAATTTTATATTGATTTAAATTTATTTTATTTGATAGGTATTGGTCTGTGGGAAGGAACTGATATCCAATTGAAATAATTTGATCTATATAATAATTTAATAATCGTATTGATATTCAATTTATAATTTGATCTATAATTATTTGATGATTTATAATTTTATATTGATTTACAATTTATTTTATTTGATAGGTATTGGTCTGTGGGAAGGAACTGATATCCAATTGAAATAATTAGATCTGTATAATAATTTAATAATCGTATTGATATTCAATTTATAATTTGATCTATAATTATTTGATGATTTATAATTTTATATTGATTTAAATTTATTTTATTTGATAGGTATTGGTCTGTGGGAAGGAACTGATATCCAATTGAAATAATTTGATCTGTATAATAATTTAATAATCGTATTGATATTCAATTTATAATTTGATCTATAATTATTTGATGATTTATAATTTTATATTGATTCAAATTTATTTTATTTGATAGGTATTGGTCTGTGGGAAGGAACTGATATCCAATTGAAATAATTAGATCTTATAATAATTTAATAATCGTATTGATATTCAATTTATAATTTGATCTATAATTACTTAATGATTTATAATTTTATATTGATTTAAATTTATTTTATTTGATAGGTATTGGTCTGTGGGAAGGAACTGATATCCAATTGAAATAATTAGATATATAATAATTTAATAATCGTATTGATATTCAATTTATAATTTGATCTATAATTATTTGATGATTTATAATTTTATATTGATTTAAATTTATTTTATTTGATAGGTATTGGTCTGTGGGAAGGAACTGATATCCAATTAAATAATTAGATCTGTATAATAATTTAATAATCGTATTGATATTCAATATATAATTTGATCTATAATTATTTGATAATTTATAATTTTATATTGATTTAAATTTATTTTATTTGATAGGTATTGGTCTGTGGGAAGGAACTGATATCCAATTGAAATAATTGATCCTATAATAATTTAATAATCGTATTGATATTCAATTTATAATTTGATCTATAATTATTTGATGATTTATAATTTTATATTGATTCAAATTTATTTTATTTGATAGGTATTGGTCTGTGGGAAGGAACTGATATCCAATTGAAATAATTAGATCTGTATAATAATTTAATAATCGTATTGATATTCAATTTATAATTTGATCTATAATTATTTGATGATTTATAATTTTATATTGATTTAAATTTATTTTATTTGATAGGTATTGGTCTGTGGGAAGGAACTGATATCCAATTGAAATAATTTGATCTAGTATAATAATTTAATAATCGTATTGATATTCAATTTATAATTTGATCTATAATTATTTGATGATTTATAATTTTATATTGATTTAAATTTATTTTATTTGATAGGTATTGGTCTGTGGGAAGGAACTGATATCCAATTGAAATAATTAGATATATAATAATTTAATAATCGTATTGATATTCAATTTATAATTTGATCTATAATTATTTGATGATTTATAATTTTATATTGATTTAAATTTATTTTATTTGATAGGTATTGGTCTGTGGGAAGGAACTGATATCCAATTAAAATAATTTGATCTGTATCATAATTGAATAATCGTATTGATATTCAATTTATAATTTGATCTATAATTATTTGATGATTTATAATTTTATATTGGTTTAAATTTATTTTATTTGATAGGTATTGGTCTGTGGGAAGGAACTGATATCCAATTGAAATAATTTGATCTATATAATAATTTAATAATCGTATTGATATTCAATTTATAATTTGATCTATAATTATTTGATGATTTATAATTTTATATTGATTTAAATTTATTTTATTTGATAGGTATTGGTCTGTGGGAAGGAATTGATATCCAATTGAAATAATTTGATCTGTATCATAATTGAATAATCGTATTGATATTCAGTTTATAATTTGATCTATAATTATGTGGGATGTTAAGACGGAAGGTTGGCAACGCGCTAGGGTAAAAAAAAAACAGATGAGAGTGCGTGGCGTGTGTGCGAGGCAGTTTTTCTTGTAAGAGCGAGGAAATCGTACGTTATAATTCTATGATATATGTTAACTGTTAAAGTGTAATAATAAAGTTTAATATCTACAATATCTAAGAATCCTACAAATATTGGGGGCCCCTCCGGGATGTGAATGAGACAAGCCAACGAAGACGAACGAAAAAAGAAAAATCACGACGAAAAAAATGGCATGGCGCCGTAACAAAGACGACGACGAGTGAAACGATACGCGGTAGTACAAAAACGACGCGAAGACGAGCTGGACGACGAACAGCATTACGACGATTAAGACTAAGACGAAACAAGTGATATAAGTGTACGGGAACAATTTACGATGGAAAATCTCGCGCAAAACCCGACAATCGAAAGCAAAATTAAATAGCCTCTCGTGTGGCCATAGTGGCATTACACAAACTAGTGTTCGAGACGGAAGGAGATAGAGGAAATAGACGCCGTTTACGTGAATTTACTGGTTTCACATTCAGGGAGGAATCTGCCGAATATCGCAATAAGATTGAATACGCTGGTGGATTATCGATGGGAGATCTAACGTCTATTTGTAATATTCTCGGTCTTGACTACTCGGGAACGAAAGAACAGTTGTTAGTGCGGATAATAAACAGTTTAATGGACTTGAATTCGTTAAACAAGGATAACGGTAAAGACGATGACGAAGACGAAGAGGGACCCGACGACGAAGACAACGAGAACAACGACGATGCAAATATTGATGGCGCTATTGGTCATGAAAATAGCGATCACGAGGAAGACGACGATAGCGACACTAATAGTAATCAATCGCGGGCGCAACGAACGACGGTCGGTAACATAAACAGAAACGTTAGTGCGGTGACCGTTCGTGACGACAACAAGTTGAAGTTTGCGTTAGGATATAATGACGTCGAGGATATGATCAGACCTTTCGATGGAACTGACGCTCACACGATAGAACGGTGGATAGCAGACTTTGAAGAAGCCGCCGCAATGTTTGAATGGAATGATCTACAGAAAATAGTGTTTGCCAAAAAGTCATTAAAAGGTTTAGCGAAACTGTTCGTGCAGAGTGAAGGTGTAATAAAGACGTGGAGAAAACTAAAGACGGCATTAATCGAAGAGTTTTCACGAAAAGTGTCAAGTGCGGAACTTCATAAGCAGCTTGAACGACGGAAAATACGGGGAGATGAAACGGTACAAGAATACTTTCTCTCTATGAAAGAATTGGCCGCGAAGGGAAATATTGAACCGGAAGCATTGTTCGATTATGTGATAGATGGGTTACGAGACGATGCTAGTAACAAAGCGGTGTTATACGGTGCAAAAAACTATCGTGAATTTAAAGAACGTTTAAGAGTTTACGAAAAAATAAGACTGAATAACCAAGAAAAATTTAACAAGCAGGCGAAATCTAGTTTTCATGGAGATCATATGACGGGGAGGAAAGACGGCGGAAGAAGATCTACGAAAGAAGATTCATCAAGGAAAACGACGAAAGACGACTCAACAGTGAAAGGTGGTACTACGTCTAATAAACCGGAAGTGCGTTGCTATAATTGCGGTAAGCTAGGACATCAATCCAAAGACTGCGATAAAAAGACGCTGGGTAAGAAATGCTTTAATTGTAACGCCTTCGGACATGAGTCATCAAAATGCACCGAACCTAAAAAAGGTAAGAGGACGGAGAATTCTAGTAATCCAGATAGCGGTACAGTCAATATAGTACAGACGCCAGTCAAAAATGATGCAATCAAAGAGGTCATGATTGATGATGTTAAAGTCGATGCTCTCATAGATACTGGTAGTCCTTTGAGTTTATTGCGTGAAAATGTCTTTGCGAAATTGAAAAATAAACATATTAATAATTTTACTCGTGTTTTGACTGGTTTTGGAAACGGTGAATCTAAGACTTTAGGTTATATTCAAGCTAGAATTTGTATAGATGATATGAATTACTCATTGACGTTTCATGTGGTTCCTTCTGATGCTATGAATATGAATGTTGTGATTGGCAGAAATATTTTAGAGCAAGCTGAGTTAAAATTTGATCGGAATGGCATTACGATTATAGAAAAAATAGATCCCATATTATCGATGCAAGTAGATGTGTCTGAAGAGGTACAAGTCGATGTAGATTCTGAGGCAAGGCCGGAGACACGCGAAAGAGTTAATGAGTTAATTGCTACTTATGAACCAAAGATATGTAAGTCGACTGATATAAAATTGAGTATTTCACTGAAAGATGATAAAGTAATTTGCCAAAGACCGAGACGATTGCCGATAGTAGAAAAAGAAATAGTGGATAAGCAAATAAAAGAGTGGATGGAAAATGGAATTGTCGAACCAAGTTCATCTGAATTTGCAAGTCCTGTTGTAGTCGTCAAAAAGAAAGATGGAACCCCACGAGTATGCATAGATTATCGTCAGTTAAACAAATTGATTGAAAAAGATAGGTATCCTTTACCCCTTATAGAGGACTTAATTGATAATTTACGAGGTGTGTCTATATATAGTTCCATAGATTTAAAGAATGGATTCTTCCATGTAGAAGTCGAAAAAGAAAGTCGTAAATATACAGCCTTTGTGACGCACAGTGGACAATTTCAGTTTCTTAAAGCTCCATTCGGATTATGCAATTCACCGCCCGTGTTCCAACGATATATTAACTATATCTTTCGTCCTTTGGTTAATGAAGGAATAGTATTAGTGTACCTTGATGATGTAATTATTCTGGCGACGAATGAAAAGGAAGCGGTTGAGCGATTAGAGTTAGTTTTGCGAGTTGCTGCAGAGTACGGTTTGAATTTGAACAAGAAAAAATGTCAATTCATGAAACGACGTATCGAATTTTTAGGACAAGTCATTGAAAGTGGTACCGTGAGTCCATCGTCTGAAAAAGTAAAAGCCGTTACGCATTATCCAGAACCAAAGACTACTAAAGAAGTACAGCGTTTTCTCGGGTTAACCGGATATTTTAGAAAGTTCATAAATTCATATTCGTTAATTGCAAAGCCGTTAAGTGATCTGTTGCGGAAAGACAAGCCGTTTCAGTTTGGTGATAAAGAAGGATGCGCGTTTGTTAACCTAAAGCGAGCGTTAACTACTGCGCCTGTTTTGAAGATATTTGACCCTAAAGATGAGACGGAGCTGCATACAGATGCATGTCAGGACGGCTACGGTGCTATTTTATTGCAGAGGTCGACTATGGATGAAAAGTTTCATCCGATACATTTTTGGAGTCATAAAACTACGCCGACAGAACGAAATTATAAGAGTTACGAGCTAGAGGTTTTGGCAATTATTGAAGCCTTAAACAAATTCCGTGTATATTTATTAGGATTACATTTTAAGATTGTAACTGATTGTGCGGCGTTCAATCAAACGATGCGAAAAAAAGAGGTTTCTGCGAAAATATGGAGATGGGCTCAGCTATTGGAAGACTATGATTATACGATTGAACACAGACCTGGTACAAAAATGAAGCATGTGGATGCGATAAGTAGAGCTTCAGTTATGTCGGTCACATTAAACGATGTTATTTCACGAGTAAAAAGGGGACAAGAGGATGACCCAAAACTCAAGGTCATTATCGAAGATGTGCAAAAGAACCGGAACAATGACTATACGCTGCGAGATGGAATCTTGCACAGATTTATCAATGGTACCGATTTGCTGGTGGTCTCAAAGTCGATGGAAAATGAAATCATTAGGACGGCGCATGAAAAGGGTCATTTTGCTGTTAAGAGAACGGAAGAGAAAATTAAGAGGGAGTATTACATCCCGGAGTTGACGAAGAAAGTGGAAAAAGTCATCACTAACTGTATTCCGTGCATCCTAGCAAATAAAAAGGAAGGTAAACAGGAGGGATTCCTTCATCCCATACCGAAAAACGAGGTGCCGCTGTTTACGTACCACGTCGATCATTTGGGTCCATTGGAGTCAACGAGTAAGAACTACAACCACATATTTGCAGTTGTAGACAGTTTTTCCAAATTTGTATGGCTCTATCCTACCAAATCAACAACGACGCGAGAGGTCATCTCTAAATTGGAGCTTCAGAAGCAAGTATTTGGCAATCCTGCTCATGTTGTTTCTGATAGAGGAACTGCATTTTCCTCTCAGGAATTTAGCCAGTATTGCAACGCAGAGCAGATAAAGCACACAATGATCACTACAGGTTTGCCTCGATCAAACGGGCAAGTCGAAAGACTCAACCGGACGATTATTCCGATCCTTACGAAGCTGTCTTTGGAAGACCCTGCCAAGTGGTATCAACATGTGAGTCGAGTTCAGCAGGTGCTGAATTCAACCTATCAGCGAAGCATTGGAGTGACGCCGTTTGAGTTGCTGATGGGCGTGAAAATGAGGCAGAAGGAAGACTTACGACTCAAAGAAATAATTGAGAATGAATTTCGAGCGGATTTTCAGGAGACTCGAGACGCACTTCGAGCCCAAGCGAAGGAACAACTCCTGAAGACGCAAGAAGAGAATAGGAAAACCTATAATTTACGACGACGCGAACCAATTAAGTATAAAAAAGGAGACTTGGTTGCTATAAAGCGTACCCAGCTTGGGCCTGGACGAAAATTGCGTGCAAAATTCTTAGGTCCATATGAGATTGAGAAAGTTAAACCGAACGATACTTACGATGTAAAAAGAGTGTATTCAGGTGAAGGGCCTGGTGCAACTAGCACGTGTGCCGAGTATATTAAGCCGTGGGTCTCAGATAAGGGATCATCCGAGGCGGATGATAATTCAGGATAGCCGAATGTGGGATGTTAAGACGGAAGGTTGGCAACGCGCTAGGGTAAAAAAAAAACAGATGAGAGTGCGTGGCGTGTGTGCGAGGCAGTTTTTCTTGTAAGAGCGAGGAAATCGTACGTTATAATTCTATGATATATGTTAACTGTTAAAGTGTAATAATAAAGTTTAATATCTACAATATCTAAGAATCCTACAATTACTTGATGATTTATAATTTTATATTGATTCAAATTTATTTTATTTGATAGGTATTGGTCTGTGGAAAGGAACTGATATCCAATTGAAATAATTAGATCTGTATAATAATTTAATAATCGTATTGATATTCAATTTATAATTTGATCTATAATTATTTGATGATTTATAATTTTATATTGATTTAAATTTATTTTATTTGATAGGTATTGGTCTGTGGGAAGGAATTGATATCCAATTGAAATAATTTGATCTGTATAATAATTTAATAATCGTATTGATATTCAATTTATAATTTGATCTATAATTATTTAATGATTTATAATTTTATATTGATTCAAATTTATTTTATTTGATAGGTATTGGTCTGTGGGAAGGAATTGATATCCAATTGAAATAATTTGATCTATAATAATTTAATAATCGTATTGATATTCAATTTATAATTTGATCTATAATTATTTAATGATTTACAATTTTATATTGATTCAAATTTATTTTATTTGATAGGTATTGGTCTGTGGGAAGGAACTGATATCCAATTGAAATAATTTGATCTATAATAATTTAATAATCGTATTGATATTCAATTTATAATTTGATCTATAATAATTTAATAATCGTATTGATATTCAATTTATAATTTGATCTATAATTATTTAATGATTTATAATTTTATATTTTTTTTTTTTTTTTTTATTAAGCTTTCAAATCATTACATAGATTTATTCGCTTTCAGGAGAGAAAAGAAAAAAAAAAGGAAAGAAAGAAAAAAAAAAGAATTATACAAACAATTCGTACAATTCATACTTTCAGATTACAGCTTTTAAGAAAGGAAAGAACACATGTGCACGCAGCAATATAGGGTTCCCTGAGTAACAAACTCATTTTAAGAGGGAACTGGAGCTTTAGATCTAAAAGTTGCTTAATTAATTTAATCCTTTGAGAATCGTATAAAGGACATTGCCAGACGATGTGATCAATGTCTTGAGGGCTATTAGAACATGTGCATTTTGGGTCGGATACAATGGAGACTCGGGCGAGAGACGCAGCCAGGTTATAATGATCAGCTCTGCAGCGATTGATTGTGACAATCAGTTCCCGTGAGAGCTCTCTATTGTGGAACCAGGGTTTCGAACTTGCACTGTGAAAGTTCTGAAAGAATTTTACACCCTTCTTTGTTCCTAGCTCGGATATACAGTCCCTAGTGTCCAAAACCATGGCCTTTCTGAATGATTCGCGTGCATCTGTAAATGGAATTTTATACGAGTTAACTGTGTTTGGATTGGAGTTGCTCGCTGTCTTGGCTAGAGAATCGGCAAGTTCGTTCCCAAGTATTCCATGATGGGACGGAATCCAGTAGAATTTAATGCAACCTGCCTCTGATTTTTTATGTAAAAATTCGAGATATTTCCGTTTGATCTCGAGTATGTGAGGGTTGGTTTTTATATCAGAGACAGGGTATGACAGACTCTCAAGAGCACTAAGGGAGTCGGAGAAAATATAGTTATAAGAGCTGGTGTTGTTAAGAGCAATGTCAACTGCGTCTTTAATCGCAATACATTCGGCGGTGTATATAGAAGTATTTTGTCTAAGCTTCTTTTGATAGAAACATCTAACTTTGGACAGACGCAAGCTGTACCAACTGACGGAGATTTTACGCTTTTACTTCCATCTGTGTATATCAAATATGTGTTTTCATTGTCTATATTTTTAATTTCAATGTTCGGATTGCTGACATACTTCATTTCCTGACCTAGAGTTTTGTCTATAGGTATCAAAGTTGTGGACACATCGTAATCATGACAGTAAATCGGGTAATGCTGGAAAATTAAGAGGCTATGAACAAAATTCATCAAATCGTTGATGCATGTTTCAAAAAGTCTTTTACGCTTTCTTTTCTTTTTTTTAGTACATTTGTAATATCTGTGAACTGTTTTACAGATGGGTAAGCTTTCATTTGTTAAAATTTTGACCAAGTATGTGTTGCACAGAAATTTACTTCTGTCCTGAATATAAGGCAGTTTTGATTCTGCAAGGAGAATATTAGTAGGAGTAGTTTTTCGATAACCCAATGAGAGTCTAATGGAGGTGTACTGGATTTGCTCTAATTTGTTTTTGTAGACAGAACGCGTTGGAAAGTATATAAAGCAACCGTAATCTATTATCGAGCGCACATAACTTTTGTGAAGCGTGAGCAAAGTACTGGGATCTGCTCCCCACCATATACCCTGTAGAAATTTAATAATATTAAGCGCTCTTTGACATCTGGTCAGCAGCTGATTCATATGGAAGGTGAAAGTCAATTTGTAGTCAAAGATTACACCTAGGAATCGCGTAGATTCACTCGATGAGATGGAGCAATCATTGATTTTTATAGAAGTTTCACCGGGTAGAATATTATCTTTATTGAAATGGATTAGTATGGTTTTGTGTGGAGCGAGATCTAGCCCTATATTAGACAGATTATTCCCTATGTGAGAAATGGCGTTTTGTAATGAGTTTTGTTAATCGAGTAAAGAGCTATGTCATCAGCGAACTGAGATATCGAAACTCTGCTGGAAATGCCTTTCACGATGTCAGCTACGTAAATTATATATAGAAGAGGGCTCAGTACACCTCCTTGAGGGACTCCTTTATAGGTGTGTCTGCATGCATTTGTTTCATTGGTGAAAATAAATCTTTCATAGGTAATGAATTTGATAAACTTAATTAGTACGGGAGGGCAACCTATTTTGGCCAGTTTGTCAATCAGAATGTCACCATTAACATTATCGAAGGCGCCGCTAACGTCTAAGAACGCTGCATACATGTGTTTTTTTCCTTTGAAATGCTAGCTGGACATTTAGCGTTAAATTTAACAGATTGTCTAAACAACATTGGCCTTTGCGAAAACCGCTTTGACTACCGGGTAGTACATTCTGTTTTTCGATCCACCACTGGAATTTGTTTTTCACAATTGTTTCAAATAATTTACAGAGAGCCGATGTTAAAGCAATTGGGCGAAAAGATTTCCCGTCGGGCTTACTTATAAAGTGCACATAAGCTTGTTTCCAGCTATCGGGGAAGTCACTGGTCTTGTACATCTCATTGAAGATATCGACTAAAAGTAGTTTGTATTTAATTGGGAGTATTTTAAGAACTTGATAATCAATTCCATCTAACCCAGGTGATGACTTAGAATTACGAGAATCGAGAGCTATATTGAATTCAGCAAAGTTAAATCAGATTCGAGGAACTCATTAGGACGACATTCTGGCATGAAATTAGGATCAGACGGTACCCATGGGGGGCAAATTTTGTTTAATGCTAGAGCTTTATTTTCTAACTGAAGGTTTTCAGAAACGTGCGATGGGTTTGTTTTAATCCACTTATTTTTTAAGATTTTGCAAGTGTTCCAGACATATCGACTATCAGTTTGTAGGTTTATTGTTTTAGCGAATTCAATAAAGCTACTTTTCTTTTTTAACCGACTTCGAAAAGGAGGAGGTTACTCAATTCGATCAGTATGTATGTTCTTTTTTTTTTTTTTTTGTGTGTGTGTTCACCGATTACTCCAAGATGAGTGTACCAATCGGATCGAAACCTTTTACATCTTGTAGGGTATGTCTTCCGGTTGGTCCCATTGAAAAAAAATTTTTCATTTTTTCATTGTTATTGTAAATACAGGAAGTTTTTAATGTCAAAATTGGACGATTTCAATGAACTTTTAATATGTTGTCGGGGAAATGATTCTGAACAACTTTTTCATTATGCATAATTAACGGAAAGCTTTAGTTTCCGAGATATTCGTAAAAAACTATTGTTACTACTACATTGAATTCTACGTATGCCTACGTGTCTTTACCGGTGTATGAGTCAGCATGCAGTCGCCGATTCTCTACTGTTTCTTGTATACATGTATACTTTCCAAGGCATGAACCGATTGTGATGAAACCTTTCACATTTCCGCGATATCTCACTTGCAAAAATTTATGCAATTTGTTATTGTTAATAACTATTGTTATAACTTGTATGGAACTTGTTATCACTAAAAACTATCGTTGTTGCAATTAACCAATAAGAACGGTAAACCACCTTACGGCATCCTACAAATACTGCTCGTTCCACTAAAAAGTGTGAAATAAAATAATTTTTAACAAAAAATACAACCGACTTCGAAATGCACTAAAAAGTATGAAATAATTTCTACTTCATTTATACAAATACCCAACAGCTATTAATAAAACCTATCTACTCGTTAAATAGTATACTAAATACATTTCAACCTTTTCGGAGGCGGCGCAAAATTAAAAATACTCGAATATACGATGCTGTCAATAATGATTTGATAGGTTATCGACGCTTGAATCTTTCTAGTATAAGAAAAGTTTTTAATTTTGCGCCGCCTCCGAAAAGGTTGAAATGTATTTAGTATACTATTTAACGAGTAGATAGGTTTTATTAATAGCTGTTGGGTATTTGTATAAATGAAGTAGAAATTATTTCATACTTTTTAGTGCATTTCGAAGTCGGTTGTATTTTTTGTTAAAAATTATTTTATTGTTTTAAAGGTTTTTTTCGCCAATGCAATCAGCCTTTTATATTCAATGAGATCTTCAAGAGTTTTTGATCGCTCCCATTTTTTGAATGCCTTGTTCCTGAGTTGCTTTATTTCATGGCACTCCTTATCCCACCATGCAACAGGATTTCTATGCGTTCGCGGACCCACAATTTTTTTCGTGGGTGTATTATTAACTATTGCTTCTTTCAAAACCTTTACAAAGGAGTCATATTTTTGACTAGGTGGGAGAAGTTCATATTCGGCGCAAAAAAATTGTGGGAATGCTGAGTCGAGGTGCAACGCGAAATTTGCCCAGTCCGTCCGTTTCGAGCTGAGTTTATGGGATTTTTTACAATAGCGGATTTTTTGTGCGCTTACGCTAATATATATGGGATAGTGATCGGATCCCCAGGTATCATCATTCACGTTAATATTAATTTTATCGGCTACATTGTTACTTGAAAGAACCAGATCGATGTTAGATTTAGAATATTTATCAATATGAGAATACGAATCGTGATTGTGAATAAACAAGTGTGTTTTTCAACCATTTCTAACAGGTTTTCCTCCATTTCTGTCACTTCTATTGCAATTCCAGTTAACATGATGGGCGTTAAAGTCGCCCATCATAATATTGCATTGATCTGTTTTGAGATTGGAAAAAATTTTACCCCATTGATCAAGAGTGAGAGTAAGACCAGGAGCTCTATAACAGACTATGAGGTTGAAGGCTGGATTAGTATTGGTGATTCTAATACCACAGATTTCAACAGATTCGTGGGGGGACATAATACCTGGTATTTCCTTGTATGCCAAATTTTTCCGAATCAGCAATAAAATCCCGCCACCGGGTGCGTGGGTTCTATCTAACCTGAAACTAATAAATCCGGGGTATTGCAAGTTCAAAATGGACGGACTGAGCCAGGTTTCAACGCAGGCAAAAATGTCTACAGTGTGCAAATTTGTTGAATTTCTTCTTTACGCTTCAAGATGCTCCTTGCATTCCAGTAGAGAATTTTTAAAACGTCTTCTTTATTAGGACCCATTTTTGGATAGATTTAGTGTAAATGATTATGCCTCCTGGTCATCTGTTGAGCTTGGATCTTCGGAATCGGGACTTGCCAAACGTTTAATCATTTTGGTGATGCGACTTTTTAGATTTCGCTCCGTAATATGGGAACGAGCGTCCATGAGCATAGCAATAAGAGCTGGAGTGTCGGAAGTGAAGTTTCTGGCTATGCCAGGAATATCGGGGTTTCCATAAGTGTCTTTCAAAAACAGGGAAAATTCCTCAAAGTTAAGCGGATACACCTGAGCATTACTGATAAGGTGATTTTAGCAGGGAGTAGCTGAGCGTCTATTTCGTTTGTGTGCACTGTTTTTTGTGTGGGTTTCTTTTGATTTTCTCATGAAAGAGTTGTTTTGGCTGTTTCGGAGCGGGGGTCGCCCACGTTTGACGAAGAGTTTTTCCCGTCGACTTTATCGGGGTCAGAGCTGCTACTCGTGGTGGTGCTGAGGGGCCTTTTGATCCTTCCGGTAGTAGTGGTAGGCAAAGGTGGTGGCATCTGGAAGTCTGTAGCGCTAGTCTGTTTGGTTCCATTTGTATTAACAGCCGAAATTACTGTGTATTGAGAATGTTCTGATTGTTCCACTATTGACACTTTTTCCTTGTTGATAATTTCTGGCTGTGTGATAGCCGACTCTTCTTCCCTGTCAAGAGTATTATCGTTTGAAGGCACAACGGTTGGGCACAGACGAGCGATGTGTCCTTCTTGTTTGCATACGAAGCACGTTGTTGTGTCTGTAGTAAGATAAACCCAATACGTTGTGTCTTCATACGTGATTTGCAGTGCGTCCGGAAGGTTTCCTTCACATTCAGGTTTAATGTAAAACTGCCTTCGAAAACTAAGAATGTGGGAGTACCCAGGATCAGTCATTCCAGCTCGTAAAATGTTATATTCGATGTGATGTCGACTCCTCTTTTCCTTAAGGTCTCTTTTATTATGTCATGAGGTATAATGGGGCAAACATTGGATATTATAACCCTTTTGTTGCTTCTTATTAGGGGACGTATTTCGAGGTCATACTCCTTTATTTTAAGTCGTTTATTACATACATATTCAACTGCTGACTTATTTGACAAAAAAATACATATTCTTCCATTGGAGATTCTTGAAATGAACCGGATGGAGTTTGAATCGATTAACTTCGCCAGTGCATTTGCATATTCCTTTATAGAAACGCCTTCCTTGGAATCGACAATAATGGCTTGATCCTTTTTTGGAAATACATCATTAGCAATAACTTTGGCATATGTCTTCTGATTACTCGCGTTTGTCTTGGTGGCTTCGTTTTCTTCATTACACTGTTGCTGAACACTTTGTTGGGAGTTGTTAGAGTCAACAACCCCCATTTTGGGGTTGTTGCTGCTCATGCAGCTTTCGATTAGAACTTTAATTTAACTATATAGGGCTTTATACAATATTTCACTGTCGAAAATCAGAAATCACACAGAACACCAACACGCGGCCTATGTTTACAACCGGTAGAGACAGAAACACGTCTGCTCGCTTCGGGATCTAGAACCGAACTCCATAATTTTATATTGATTTAAATTTATTTTATTTGATAGGTATTAGTCTGTGGGAAGGAACTGATATCCAATTGAAATAATTTGATCTATAATAATTTATAATCGTATTGATATTCAATTTATAATTTGATCTATAATTATTTAATGATTTATAATTTTATATTGATTTAAATTTATTTTATTTGATAGGTATGGTCTGTGGGAGGAAACTGATATCCAATTGAAATAATTGATCTGTATAATAATTTAATAATCGTATTGATATTCAATTTATAATTTGATCTATAATTATCTAATGATTTATAATTTATATTGATTTAAATTTATTTGATTTGATAGGTAATGGTCTGTGGGAAGGAACTGATATCCAATTGAAATAATTTGATCTATAATAATTTAATAATCGTATTGATATTCAATTTATAATTTGATCTATAATTATTTAAAGATTTATAATTTTATATTGATTCAAATTTATTTTATTTGATAGGTATTGGTCTGTGGGAAGGAACTGATATCCAATTGAAATAATTTGATCTATAATAATTTAATAATCGTATTGATATTCAATTATAATTTGATCTATAATTATTTAATGATTTATAATTTTATATTGATTTAAATTTATTTTATTTGATAGGTATTGGTCTGTGGGAAGGAATTGATATCCAATTGAAATAATTAGATCTGTATAATAATTTAATAATCGTATTGATATTCAATTTATAATTTGATCTATAATTATTTGATAATTTATAATTTTATATTGATTCAAATTTATTTTATTTCATAGGTATTGGTCTGTGGGAAGGAATTGATATCCAACTGAAATAATTAGATCTGTATAATATTTTAATAATCGTATTGATATTCAATTTATAATTTGATCTATAATTATTTGATAATTTATAATTTTATATTGATTCAAATTTATTTTATTTGATAGGTATTGGTCTGTGGAAGGAACTGATATCCAATTGAAATAATTTGATCTATAATAATTTAATATCGTATTGATATTCAATTTATAATTTGATCTATAATTATTTAATGATTTATAATTTTATATTGATTTAAATTTATTTTATTTGATAGGTATTGGTCTGTGGGAAGGAACTGATATCCAATTGAAATAATTTGATCTGTAATAATTTTAATAATCGTATTGATATTCAATTTATAATTTGGTCTATAATTATTTAATGATTTATAATTTTATATTGATTTAAATTTATTTTATTTGATAGGTATTGGTCTGTGGGAAGGAACTGATATCCAATTGAAATAATTTGATCTATAATAATTTAATAATCGTATTGATATTCAATTTATAATTTGATCTATAATTACTTAATGATTTATAATTTTATATTGATTCAAATTTATTTTATTTGATAGGTATTGGTCTGTGGGAAGGAACTGATATCCAATTGAAATAATTTGATCTGTATAATAATTTAATAATCGTATTGATATTAAATTTATAATTTGATCTGTTACGTCGCGAGCGAGTTACGGCGCGCGACGTACAAAATATAAAATGAAGGAAAAAGAGAAGAAGAGAAGAGAAGAGAGATGAAACGTGATGATTGATACGGATCAGGACGGTATTTTCGCTGCCACCAGTCCCGATCGCGCTCGACGATGTTAGGTCGTTAACGATCGGAACAATTAAAAAGAATCGTTTAATTTTTATAATTATATTCGGAAGTTGTTGTATTGAGTTCGTCAATGCTCTAGTCCCATACGGGCCCCTCGTGTGAATTCGTGCAGGAAGGCAGACGTATTAATTAGGAAATGTTAAAGGTGTTTGAATGCAAATGATTATAAATTTAAATATGGGTAAGATGTGTATAATTGTAAGAAAAATAATTACAACAAAAAGTTATTTAACAATGTGTACGAGCTGTATGAAATATATGAATAGAGAATTAGAAAATAACAGGTTAGAATGAATATTAGATCAATGTAGTTACTTGAAATGAAGCTTTAACAGAAAATTGACGAAACTGTTGACTTTAAAGATCGCGATTCGAACTTCGGTGTTTTATCTCATATTAACGATCAGAAAAGAAGACGGTCCCAGTGGGATACTTCCAAGACTAACAGTCTCGTGGGCCGTTTTCGCGCGCGTGTAAACGGAAAATTTTAATAATTATTTTTGTTACCTCGAACTTTGCGCTAAGAACGGTACGATCTAGTGGGATACTTCCACAACTAGCAGTCTCGTAGATCGCCGTTTTGCCCTCACTCGACAGCAGATTCGTCGTGTTAACAAAGATATAGAATGTGCAACTCACCAATTCGATGTAATATAAATATATAATATTGCAATGGGTTTCGTATACGAAAAAGCTGTGGTGATGGTCTAGAAATCTGGAAAATCGAAGAGAGAATGAGAACTGAATGCACACGCACTACGCGTTCGCGTTTGAGCCTTTCGTTACGGTGTTACGGATTACGAAATTCGATTGACAGAAAACAATGCGGCGCGGAAAAGGAATATATTAATTATCGGGACGATTTAAAATGAAAGAGAAAAGATAGATAATTGAAAAGTGTGAAAAGATTTTACGTATCCGTATGAGTCTTTGACACGATAACCGCGAATTGAAAACTCTCCCGACACTCTGCCTCGTTACCGGAGGAACTTTGCCGAGCAATCAGATTTCGCGATACCGTAGACAACTCTGTCTCTACGCGGACACGGGCTCCCCGTCACACACCTTGCGATTCTTCGACGAAGAGTGATTTGCCTCAGTCAAGCGATCGTATCTTAGGGTTCGACCCGCGATCATGGGCCCAAAGTGGGGACATCATTTGGCAAATCGGGGTACGTGTCGAAGGGGAGAGCCCGCGCGTATTGGTTTCGTCTAGGCGCGTTTCCCGAGTTCTCATCCCTCCCTGACCTTCCTCTGACTCTGTCTAATAGTTGACCATCTTTCTCTTTTACCCCTACAGCGCTTCATGAATTTAGTGCGTCGCAATTTCTATGTCTTCTAGAATCTTCCAAATGCTTTAATTTAATCTTATTCGCTTTCAATTAATTAACGAAGTCGGTACAAAACGAATCTCTGGTGTCGATTAACATTTTATTTATGTCAATTACTATAATATTCGCGTAATAATAGTATTAGGGCTTTTTGATTCATTCGAGGTATTTTATAATCGATGTTTGTTTTATTACACGCGTTTTCCCGCTTCCGTGACAAGGAGATTGATGTTTTAATTTCAATTAGTTTCGTGAACATTTTATTCGCGTTTCATAAGTTCACGCATATCGAATAATATACATATGTCCGTTAACATGTTCTTGGAATTCGTTCCAGAACATTGCTTGGCAGTTTTTGTTGCCTATTTGTGACAATACGCGTTTACGATCCCCGTCGACCGTGTCTCGAACGTTCCTAAACGTTTCGTCGACGTTTTCAAACTCTCAGTGGTTGTCACGCAAACCTCGCTTTTCATTCCATTCAGATCATTCTATAACATTTTCAAACAAATCACTCTCATCCTTTATGACACTCATTCTCCCATGGAAGGAACGGCTGACGCATGCTTTACAGGTATGAGAGGTATCCGCTTGTAAAAATGGGGCGAAAATCGCGTTTTCTTTATTCTGCGCAGTAAGCTGGGATTCCTCCATGTGCGTCGCACTGCTTACCGCGCGGAGAAGGATGTTATGATACCTCTCCTTGACCTCAACGGTTTCGAATTTCCGGTACATTTTCAAACGTAGTTCCAACGGCAATCGTCCCAAGGAAGATTAGTTTATATTATTTGAAAGAGCCAAATATAGCCTTCTTTGTGTTCCTCGCCTGGGATACTTCCAAGTGCGTGGCACTGCCGGAGGCACACAAATTAGGTATACTGGAAAGTAGCTATTGAAATGAAATAAAAGAGTAAAAAGGAAAAGAAAGGTCAATTTAAAATCTCAACTCCTTTCTCGTGTGCTCGTGTGGAATACCTTCACGTGCATGCGCACCCGACGAAGAAGCACGAGATCGGAGGCGCGCGAACAGGAACGGAAAATTTGAAAAAATCAGGCCCTTCCTTGCATCCCTCACGTGGAATACTTTCAAGTGCTACGCACCCGATGAGGAAACGCAAGGTCGGGTTGGTGAAAATCCAGCCCGGACGTAACAGATCTATAATTATTTAATGATTTTATAATTTTATAGATTCAAATTTATTTATTTGATAGGTATTGGTCGTGTGAAAGGAACTGATATCCAATTGAAATAATTTGATCTGTATAATAATTTAAATTATCGTATTGATATTCATTTATATGTGATCTATAATTATTTAATGATTTATTAATTTATATTGATTCAATTTATTTTATTTGATAGGTATTGGTCTGTGGGAAGGAACTGATATCCAATTGAAATAATTTGATCTGTATAATAATTTAATAATCGTATTGATATTCAATTTATAATTTGATCTATAATTATTTAATGATTTATAATTTTATATTGATTCAAATTTATTTTATTTGATAGGTATTGGTCTGTGGGAAGGAATTGATATCCAATTGATATACAATATATATATATATTGATATACAATATATATATATATATATATTGTAACGTGGTGACACCTGTGCCCCCCCGTTACAATCGCTGCGCTTCTCCCACCTCAAATCCCACCTAGAAATGACCCTTAACCCTTCTAACACCTCACCCCTTTTTCCCGCCCGCCGGTGTCGGGCCGATGGAGGCGACGGACAAGAGACAACAGGGATCACCCGCAAGAAGGAGCTACGAGGCCGGCGACAGACCTCCCACCCTCCAGGAGAGGAAAAGCAACGCGGGACTTCGGAAAAAGAGACGAAGCGGCCCAGCAGCTGATACAAACGTCCACCTGGAGCCATCTGTCGCCGAGCCCGAAGACCTCAGTCCACCCGCCACGGCCGGAGATCCGCCAGCCCCATCGAACCCGAACACCGGCAGATCGACAATCGATAACCAATCTATTCCGTTGCCAGAAAAGGCCCCCTTCCTATTCCCCATCCCCTCCCCAAAAATCATCCCGCGACGGACCCGTCGTCGCGGCAGCGACGACGAGCCGTCATTGAGCCCTGGGCTATCTAACCAAGCGATTTGTAGATTTTGAAAAGCGACTAGAGATTTTGAGAGCGATTATAGAGACGATTTTGGCGAGTGCGATTGTGTGTGGAGTTTCAAGTAAGCCCTTCCGATATTATTGTAGAAGTTTGTGAGTTTCGGCAACGGCGATCTTCGACTGCGAACTTGTGTGTCCGCGTATCGCGCCGGTCATCCCCCGTTATATTTCTTGAAACCCTTTTATCCAGTCCCTGTTACTCCCGTCCACAACATTCTCCTACGCGTAACGTATACGAACTTCCAGAAACCTCCCTCACCCTGAGATCTTCCCTAACCCTCGAAAATCCTCCTTGCGTACTCCCCCGCGAGATTGTAAGGACGTAAGTGCCACGAGTCCCATCCCCTGTAACGACCCCCATTCTGTCCCTTTGTCCAATTTTGATTGCCACCGCGAGTGGCTGGCGCCCAACGATTGTAACGAGTGTAACCCCAAATTTGGAGAATATAGAGTTTAATAATCTAGTGAGATTTTATAGAGTGAACCCCGAAAGGGTCACAAATTTGGCGCCCAACGTGGGGCCTGGAAAAATTTTTGTTCAAAAAACTCTCGCGTAGAGAAAATTTTGTGTTCCCACCGTTAAAATTCGAAAGATCTCGAAACCGCGACGCGGAAGGTACCCGTTGCCGAGAACCTCCTGTTGTTGTTGTTTTTTTTTGTCGAGTGTCGCCGGTCGAACGCGGCGTGAGTTTGAAATCTGATCCGTTGACGTCCTAAGGACGATAAACAGTGAGTCATCGAAGTACGCCGTTTTCGACCGAACCGTCCTCGTTATTGAAATCAGTGAAACGGTATTGTTATCTGTGTCGAAATCTATTTCTATTGTGTATCCTCCCAAATTCAAAACTCTGCTCGCGGCTTGCCGATATCGAGGGCCCGGCCGTGCTTTCGCCGACCGTGAGCACTCTATCGAGCCTTTTCGATTTCAGATTTCCTTTTTTCGCCCCTTTTTTTTCAGCACCGATTATTGAAGACCGAGCCTTGGGTTTTCCAGAAAAACCAACTAATAAAACCGGATATTTTTGTGTTGAATTTCCTTTTTTTTTGCGATTGTACCCCTCTTTTCTTTCAGGATCCTTTACCTTTTTTTTGTTATCCCCAGTTTTCTGGTATCGCTGCCGCCGGGAACGCGAAAAAAAAAATCGCGAAAATGGATTCGGAGGAGGCACGGGTAATAAGAGAGCGCGTTGGTAATTTAGAAGTAGTGGAGCTGATACAGCTCATGGATCACTCGCGGTTGAATATACGGGGAAGGTTACAGGATCTCCAGGACCGGTACGTTCGCGCGGAAATACGGCGGGTACTCGGCCCGAATGCCGCGCCATGGGATGTCGCGCTCGACACAGCCGGGGATCGCCTGCCGTTTACTCTTTTTACGGCATGGGAGACCCCGGCTGTCGATGATTCCCCTCCGCATCCCACCGCCGATCCTACTTCCCGCCAACCGGAGAATCCTGAGCCTGAAACGGCTGATCCACCCGCTTCTGAAACCTCCTACCGATCCCTTCCTGAAATACGCCCCCAACCTTACATTCCCAATCCCGCTACCCTGACCTCAACCACCACCCTAACCACCACGACTGTCACAGTAACTTCTGTTTCCCGTCCCACTCCTGTTAATCCTCCATCGATTGATCTAAATCAGTCCCAGCTTGCCGGGGAACGGCGCGAAAGGGTTACGTTCGCGCCCGACCCGAGCACCGGCGAGCACTCTACCCCCTTACCCACACCCCCCTTAAATCCATTCAACGATCCCCTCACGATACCAGCACCTCAAAATCCACCCCCTAACCCTCCAACCCGTCCTCTAAATACCTCTAACCCGTACCGTACTAGCCTAGGGGCAGCTCCGCCTCCCCTAAGTAGTACCCACCTCCTACAAAGAATCTCTGAAACCCAGTATCCTTTCCTCCCGCCACAACCGATCCCTGCACCAACCCAGGCTCCAAACTCTATGGATTACACTTACCCCGTTCCATACCCCTCCCAACGCCCATACTGTCCTCCATTTTTCCCCTCTTTCCCTCAGCTACCCCCGCACTTCGCCGAACCCTCCCTTTCCCGAACCAACCCTTTTCATCCCCTAGGGAATTTTTCCCAACCTTCCTATACTCCTGCCGCAGGCGAGGCTCGCGCTGTGAAATTATTCCGCAAATGGAAGATTTCCTTTTCGGGAGCCCCCGGGGAAGACGGGGAGGAATTCCTCGAAACCTTGGCCGAGGTTGCCACCACCCAGAACCTTACCGAATCCGAACTGATCCGAGCTATTCCCTATGCCTTGACCGGAGAGGCGCGAGCCTGGGCGCGGGGGCAGGCCCATACTTGGGCCAGTTATGGCGAATTCCTGCACAATTTCCGTCTATGTTACACCCCGTGCAACTACCAAAACCGCCTAAGAATGGACCTAATGACCCGCACCCAAGGGGAGCGGGAACCCCTCTCCACTTACCTCTCCAAACTACAAGTGATATTCCGTCGTCTCGAACCTCCTCTATCCACTCCCGAACAGTTAGGAATAGTGATTCGAAATCTCCACCCTCGCTACAAATTAGTAGTCGACTTCCACCCTCCCAATTCCTTTAACGATTTACTCCGCCTGGGAAGGTGGGTGGAAGAGACCCAGCGGAGCAGCGAGGAGTATCGCGGGCCACCGACGGCGGGGAGCCTCACGATCCCGGGAACGGGGTACGTGCCCCCGCCGGGAGGGCCGCGATCGAAACTCGCGGCAGCCGCTGAGTACTCCCGACCTTCCTCAGCATCCCAATCCGTCCCGAAAACCCCACGAAATGCACCAGCTTCGAACCGCCCCCAAACCTCAACCTCCAACCGTCCCGTTACACCTCCTCCTCCCCTCACTATTACCGAAATCCCCAGCTTGATGTCCCTTCCCATGGTACCACCCCCTGTCGGGTACCGTGCTCCAACCTCCCTGAATGCGTCAATCCCCAACCGCCCTACTTCCTACTCCCAAGCGACCTCCGGTTCCCGACAACTACCTCCTCGTCCCGCGGCTACTTCCACCCAATCCTCCCTTCCCGGCCAATGTTGGAACTGCGGTCAAGCGGGGCATTGGTTCGGCGCCTGCCAGCAGCCGAGGAGGAAGTTTTGCTTCCGGTGCGGCAAGTTCGACGTCATCGCACCGGAATGCCCGAATTGTTTGTCGGGAAACGCCTGCGGAGGTCGGCGGTAAGGGTCGACGCGACCTCCCCGAAAAACCCGATCCAACCCCCCAAATCCCGCGTCCAGAAACCCCCGAAAACTCCTTCAACCGCACCGATTCCAACTCCAAGGAAATCCCCTTTAGTAGAGTCCCGTACAGAACCCTATCCCGGCGATAATCGCATTTTCCTCCCCTTGCAGCACGGTAAATATATCTTCCAAGCCCTCCTTGATACCGGCGCAACCCATTCCTATGCAGGTCCCAAAGTCGCTCAATTATTCAGACTCCATTTAACCCCTTCCCAAGCCTGCATGATCCTAGCCAACAACATCAAAGAGAGAATCCTCGGAGAGGTCACCGTCGCGATCCAGGTCGATGACGAAATCCACAACCTCCCCCTCCGCGCAAGCGAGTCATTGGGGTATGAGGTAGTCCTAGGGATGGATTTTATCGCCCGGTTTGGAATTACCATAGACGGAGATCTAAGGACGTGGCGAACTCCGAACGGACCTCTTCACCCCTTCTACCCTGAATCCTCACCCGATCCCTTTCCCATGAACCCCGCTTGCGCCGGACTTTCCGAAGCAACCCCCGAGGAAATCTCGGGAATTCAAACCCTTCTTGATCGCCTCATCCCACCCCCATCCTCTACCTTAGGAACCACTCCTCTTGTCACACATTCTATTGATGTTCAAAACCACCCTCCTATTAAACAACGTCCTCGTCGCATGGCTCCCCGCGTCTTAGAAGCCGCGCAGAAGGAAGTAGATTCCATGCTCCAGTCCGGTATAATTGAACCCTCCTCTAGTGCCTGGTGTAGTCGTCCCGTCCTTATTCCCAAACCTAACGGCTCCTACCGATTTTGTATAGATTACCGCGACGTCAATAAAGTTACCAAAAAAGATGCCTATCCCCTCCCTAGCATGGATCGTATCCTCGATAGCCTCCGAACTGCCCGTTATATTTCCAAATTAGACCTTAGCCAAGCATACTTCCAAGTTCCCCTCGATCCCTCCAGTAAAGAAATCACCGCTTTTGCAGTTCCCGGTAGAGGCCTTTTCCAATTCACCCGCATGCCCTACGGCCTCACCAACGCCCCCGCAACCTTCCAACGCATCATGGACAAATTGATCACTCCCGACTGGGAGCCACACATCTTCGCGTATTTAGACGACGTGGTAATCGCGACCGACACGTACGAGGAGCACTTAGAATGGCTCGCGAAAGTTTTGACCAGATTACGAGAGGCGAACTTAGAAATAAACCGCGAAAAGAGCGAATTTTGTTGTTCCGAGGTCCGATATCTCGGCTTTTTAATAAATAAGGACGGTATGATTGCCGATCCAGAAAAAATAGAACCCATACTTTCCTACCCTCCACCCACTACCCTAAAACAACTCCGACGCTTCCTTGGAATGGTGAAATGGTATTCCCGATTCCTAAAAGATGTTTCCAAAGACCAAACCCCCCTTACCCGTCTCCTACAAAAGGATGTTGCTTGGGAATGGGGTCCCGAGCAAGCATCCGCGTTTGAAACCTTGAAAACAGCCCTCACCAAAACTCCCGTCCTGGCTCGTCCCGATTTTACCCTTCCCTTTTCCCTCCAAACTGACGCTAGCGATACGGCTGTCGGGGCAGTTCTTGTCCAAACCGTAGACGGTGAAGAACACCCGATAGCCTACGCTAGCCGTTCCCTCACTCGCGCGGAGAGAAACTACTCCGTGACGGAAAGGGAGTGTCTGGCCGTCGTGTGGGCAACCCAAAAATTTCGCCCCTACATTGAAGGGTCCGAAATCACGGTGGTAACGGACCACAATAGTCTCCGGTGGCTTCACCACCTAAAGGACCCTACTGGACGATTGGCTCGGTGGGCCTTGACCCTTCAAGGCCAGCCGATGAAAATCGTCCACCGAAGGGGAACCCACAACGTCGTGCCGGACGCTCTCTCCCGAATGTACGGCGACCCAATAGACGGCGTGGCAGCCGTCGGTAACGATCCCGATCCATGGTACTCCAATAAACTCCGTGACGTAAGAGATTTTCCCTCCAAATATCCCGACTGGACAATTGAAGATAACCGATTGTATTACCACCGTCCTAATTCCCTATTAGATCCCATCGTCCCCGACCTTGACGGGTGGAAGTTAGTCCTCCCGCTTTCCTTACGCCAAAAAGCCCTTTCCGACGCCCACGATCCTCCCCAATCCGGTCACCTTGGCATTGATAAGACTTACTACCGTCTGACGCAAGATTTCTATTGGCCTGGAATGTTTCAGGATGTAGTCCAATTTGTCAGACGGTGTCTTCAATGCCAACAAAGCAAAGTTTTGCAGCGGCCACCGGCGGGGTTGATGCGGGAGCGCCCGGTGGAGGCGCCCTGGACCGTCGTGGCTGCTGACATTATGGGTCCCTTCCCTCCCAGTAAATCCCAGAATAAATATCTCCTCGTTTTCCAAGACCTTTTCACAAAATATATTGAAGTAAAACCCCTCCATAAAGCTTCCGCCAAACCAATCCTTTCCGCTTTCGAGTCCCTTGTCCTCCACCGATGGGGATGTCCCAAATTCCTCCTTACAGACAACGGTACAGAATTTTGTAACAGAGACGTAACGAACAGACTGACAATGTACGGAATCAAACAGACGACAATTCCTCCATACCATGCCCAAGCAAATCCTGTAGAAAGAGTTAATCGAACTCTCAAAACCATGATCACGACGTTTATTGGAGAAGACCATCGAAATTGGGACAAACACCTTCCTGAATTTTGTTTTGCCTATAATACCGCCGTACATTCCTCCTCCCTCGTTTCTCCCGCGTTCCTCAATTTTGGTCGAAACCCCCGTCCCATCCAAAACCTCCGCCACGAAATTAAATCCGATTCTTTAATAATTCCCCGAAATCCCCAAGAATGGTCCAACCGCATTTCCCGGTTAACCCTTTTATACGACATTGTCCACCGAAATCTAGAGAAAGCCTCCTACCGCCAAGCCTCCTATTATAATCGTGGGCGTCGTGACGAGCGCTACCAAATTGGTGACCTCGTCATGAGACGCCAACGAATCCTTTCCTCCGCTGCTCACAATTTCGCGTCCAAACTCGCCCCTAAATTTTCAGGTCCCTACACCATTTCAAAAATCCTTTCTCCCGTTGTATACGAATTAAAAGATTCTGATGGAAATATCATTCCTAAAGTCCACATTAAAGACCTTAAACCCTTTAGACCCCCTCCAAATTTCGATGATTCAATTTCCGAAAACCCTTCCTTAAGTCAAGATATTACCAATATTTCTCAGCCAGGACCTTCTTCACAAACCCATGATATTTCCACCCAACAAATACCACAACAAACTCCCACGCAAACGTCCCCTTCCTCGCCTACCCCTACTCCAGCGCCTCGCCGAGGACGAGGGAGACCCCGAAAAATCCAAGCACCCCAAAACACTCCACCGATAATAAACACACCACCCACTCCAGTTCCACTCCCACGCCGAGGGCGAGGGAGACCGAGGAAAACTCCGATACCTCCACACAATACTCAAATCATAATTCCAACACCCATCCCTACTCCACCCCCTCGCCGTGGACGAGGGAGACCCCGAAAAGTCCAAATACTCCCACACCCTACGCAAATCATACCCTCCCAACCAGCTCCTACCCCACTCCCTCGTCGTGGACGAGGACGACCCCGAAAACACCCCCTAAATCCTACGATCAACGTAATAAAAACAGACCAATCCTCCATACCTCCCCTCATGTCCTTACCTATCCCACGACCTAGAATTTTCCTAAATATCGACAATAATGAGACAAAAATTTAACGCTCAAATCTCGGAAAACGAAAACAAACGATAATAAAATTCCATTTGCGTAAGCCGTAAGCGACGATACCAGAGACCAAAATTTACACTAACCCCCCACTAAAGCCACCCCCCAGCAAAGAGCCCACCAAAGAAAGATCCCACTAACAAACTTACACCCCAACAGATGATTGCATCAAGGAGAGGAGGTAGAGGCCGGGGGACAAGGGCCCGAAGGAGGAGGCCGGCGCCGCGGCGACCGCGGCTGTTAAGAGGCCGGCCGCCGGTACAGACCGCCGAAATAGCGGTCCAGACGGACTCGGAGGAGTCCGAATACCTAACCCCTTCCGTATCCCCCGCTCCTTCCCCCACACCATCCACTCCCGAACTACCCTCCTCACCGACACCCCCAACAGCTTCCCAAACCCCCACCATCCGCATTAACCTAATCCGAGAGGTAGTACGGAGAATCCAGCCCCAAAGATCCAGCACCCCAACTCCCACAACCGAAAACCAACCAACCACTCCCCCGCACCCCACCTCTTCCATCGACCCTCACTTGGCCACACTGCGGGCGGCAGCAGCCCGCATGAAGACCGAGGAAGGCCGCGACTCCTCCCCAATCCGCACCACACCACCCCAGGCCCCATCCCTAAAATTCCTACGACGAACCCTAGCCCGCTATCCACCCCCAGAACCCCTATTCCCGGGCTATCCCTCCTCCTCACGTCCCCAAACCCCCGAGATCCCACCCCTCATGTCCCTCAAAATTCCCCCACCACCTCTAATGTCCCTTAAAATCCACAAACCCAGCAACCTCCCCTAAACGATCCTTCCCTTTTCCTTACTCTCGCTTCCCGCTATTCCCCCTCTGTTTCGCACTTTCTCTTTTTTTTTTTCTATCCCTTCTCTTCTTTTCCACTATTCCTTCTCTTCTCACATTCTTTCCTTTGCTTCTGGTTCTCTCTTTTGCCCTTCTCCTTTAACTGTCCCTTTACCCTTCCGGTCCTTATCCCTCTATCCACCCTCCTACCCCCCAAATGAGCCCCTAAAAATACTTCCCACCAATCCACCCAGTCCCACCCTACCTGACATAGACTCATTTTTTTTTTATTATTTTGGACGACAGCCCAACACTAAGACGAACGGACGGACGAACGAGACAACGACGAAACCCTTCCAAACATCCTACCAAAAATCAGGCATACCTGCCACTCTCCCTTAATTCGCATAAAAATTTCGGCACAACGAGTAGTCAAAACCCAAGGCAGGTAAAATTGAGTCGTAATTTCTCCACCCAGCGTCTAGATTCTCCCCCCTTTTTTTTCTTTATGATTTCGGCCGGATACTAACCCGTTTCTATTACAGGTCCATCAATTAAAATGCTATGATTCGACACGACAACAGGAGGGTCGCTCATGTCCGCGACCCCCCCTGAATGAGAGCGCAGCATGGAAGGATGAGTGTCCGCGAGAACCCGCCGATCTTGGATCTCTCTTCTCTCAAAATTATTGTTCACCTAAGTCCTTATCCCTACCCGTTGTATCTCCCGTTTCCGGTCAAGGCGGGGGGGTGTTGTAACGTGGTGACACCTGTGCCCCCCCGTTACAATCGCTGCGCTTCTCCCACCTCAAATCCCACCTAGAAATGACCCTTAACCCTTCTAACACCTCACCCCTTTCTCCCGCCCGCCGGTGTCGGGCCGATGGAGGCGACGGACAAGAGACAACAGGGATCACCCGCAAGAAGGAGCTACGAGGCCGGCGACAGACCTCCCACCCTCCAGGAGAGGAAAAGCAACGCGGGACTTCGGAAAAAGAGACGAAGCGGCCCAGCAGCTGATACGAACGTCCACCTGGAGCCATCTGTCGCCGAGCCCGAAGACCTAAGTCCACCCGCCACGGCCGGAGATCCGCCAGCCCCATCGAACCCGAACACCGGCAGATCGACAATCGATAACCAATCTATTCCGTTGCCAGAAAAGGCCCCCTTCCTATTCCCCATCCCCTCCCCAAAAATCATCCCGCGACGGACCCGTCGTCGCGACAGCGACGACGAGCCGTCATTGAGCCCTGGGCTATCTAAACAAGCGATTCGTGGAGATAAAGAGATTTTGTAAGAGCGACTAGAGATTTTGAGAGTGCGATTGTGTGTGGAGTTGACGTAAGTCCCTTCCGATATTAATTTGTAAAGAGTGAGTGCACGGCAACGGCGACCTTTCGATTGCGAACTCGCGTGTCCGCGTATCGCGCCGGTTATCCTCCGTTACATTTTACGAAACCCCCTTTTGTCCAACCCCTAATATTCCCGTCTAAAAGAATCCTCGCGCGTAACGTATACGGACTTCCAGCGAACCTTCCTCACCCTGAGATCACCCCTCCCACGCTTATCCTCCTTGCGGACTCCCCCGCGATATTGTAAGGACGTAAGTGCCACGAGTCCCATCCCCTGTAACGACCCCCATTCTGCCCCTTTTTCCAAATTTCGATTGCCACCGCGAGTGACTGGCGCCCAACGTGTATACGAAACTAGTATGAAGAAAATATAGAGTGAACCCCCGAAAGGGTCACAATATATATAATAATAATAATAATATATATATATATATATATTTATATTAATATTATTTAATCTTTATATTATAATGGGAAAAATATACTATTTAATTATTATATTTAATTAAATATTTAATAACATTTAATTTATATTATTTTAAAATAAATATTTAATATTTTAATTTTATTAATATTATTTAATATATATATACTCGGAGTGCCCCAACCCCCGAAAGGGGCGCGGGGAACCAGGACGACCTTGGTCGATCCAGGCTGAGCCCCAACCGAGCGCGTCTCCGGGTGGCGGATAGGAGGACGACCGGGTGCGTGAAGTGGGCCCCGAGTACCGTGGAACGGGACGCTTCAGGCGACCAGGAAACGGAAAAGGTGCGCCTACGGAGTGCCCCGGCCAACGGGTGCTATAAGTGACCCCTGAAGGCCTAAAAACCCTCGGAGGGGAACTAAAGCCCCGTCGCGGACCAGCTCCCGAAGCTAAGGTGTAAGCAATCGTGCCGAGAGCTGGATGGCACCGGGGTAATGGTGTCACGAACGATGCCCTTGGGGTACCAGGCGCCCCCCCCATTGTATCTAGCCTTACCCCTGCAAGCGGGCTCTGCAGGGGTGGACCTATACTTCCCGACTACTCGTGGGACACATATGGAAAACAAAAACAAAAATCAAAAGGAAAACAACGACACCCAAACAAACACGGACACTAACACGGACACGAACACGGACACGAACACCATAACAACAAACACCAACAGGAACGCACCCGGAAGCGGGCCGGTTGAGGAGGGAAGGGACCCAATTTTGGGGACCGCCTCCGAAACACCGCCGACGGGCGGTTCTGGGGCGAGTATGTCTGGGGCAGGCGAGGTCACAACCCTGCCGGCTCTGGACTTACTCACCCTCAATGAGGAGCCTTCCTCCGGCGCGGCCGGGGCCGACCAGGGAGCAATCCCAGGACCGAACCCGGTAGCACGAAGGAAGGTTAAGCTCAGCGGAGCAGCCAGAAAGAAGAAGGCCCGCTTGGCGCTCCTAGCGTCGACGGAGTCTTCCGACAAGACGGCTACCGCTGGGACAACATGCAAGGCGGGGATGGCCCCCGCGACGGCCGCTGCGAGGGGGGGCCCGACTACAGGGAAACCCCGCGCAGAGACGTCGCGGGTGGATAGCAAGGGGGCGGATGGTAAGGGGCTCAAAAGGACCCGACCATCCGTCTCCCCCAACACCCAGCCTTGCGCGAAGAAAAGACAAAGAATCTTTCCTTCGCCAAAAAGCTTTAGTGAGGCGCTGACGGCGGAGAGGAGGCTGGCGATCGCGCCGGCCAACTATCCGGAGTCGACCCTCACGGAAGCGCAGGCTTCCGCAATCGAGCAGGCGATCGTGGGAGCGTTGTGCGGGCTTCAGAAAGGCGAGACCATGCCGCGCTTCGACGAGTGCCGGTTCGGAGGGGGCCTGCTACTGGTGACTTGCGCGGACACCGGAGCGGTGGAATGGCTGAGGGCCATAGCCACCACAATCAGGCCTTGGGAGGGGGCGGTCCTCCAAGTGCTGGATGGCCGGCGCCTCCCAAAGCTCAGGAGGATGGTCACGGTCATCCCCGGCCCTCCGGTGGCCACGGAGGCAATTTTGAAAATGATGGAGGGTCAGAACCCGGGGCTCCACACGAACCTCTGGAGAGTGTGGAGCAGGAGAGAGGGGCCGAATTCGGTTACTCTCGTCCTGGGGGTTTACCCGGCATCATACAGCCTCATCAAGAGGCAAGGTTCGGAAGTCCACGTGGGCCTGCGCAGGGCACTCTTTAGAGAGGGACCTGCTGGGACCACGGAGGACAAAAAGAACCCTAACACGGTCCCCGGGAACAAACCGGGACCAGCAGCCCCGACGATGGAGGAAGGGAAGGCGGGGGTGAGTGGTGTGGATGGAGGAGAAGGGGAGCCCAGGGCGCTGGCTACGGCGCCCACGGAGACCCTCCCACCCTGCGCCGACACCCTCCCACCCACCCCACCCAAGGGCTGCAACACAACGACGGCGGCTGCCGGATCCTCCCAAGGACCGAAGGCCACCGATATGCAACCTCCGTCTAGTGGGAGCATCCCCAGGGCAGTAATGTCAAGGGGAAGGCCGACCACGGCGGAGGCGACGAGAAGAACCGGGCTTCTGGGGGTGCAGAGGGGGAGCCAACGCACCCTGACTCACACCCTGAAGGCCGGCTCTAGGGGAAGAAGAGGGACAGGCCCCGGCAAGGGCCCCCTCACAAGCAGGTACAATGGGCCCCGGCAGGGAACATAACGTACCTACTTCAACCAAGCGAGACCGGACCACATCTGGCACCAACAAGGTGTCAGAAGGTACCAGATTCTCGCAGATCAATTTGCAACATTGCAAGGCGGCAACGGATATCCTCCTGTGCCGCCTAACGATGGGGCAGACAGATATAGCCCTCATACAGGAACCTTGGATCCACAAGGAACGCGTAGGAGGGCTTAACACGGGGTGTGGCTCACTTCACTATGATGCCACATCCACAAGGCCCAGGGCCTGCATCTTCGTCAAAAAGGAAATAGCGGCCCTGAAACTTAATGAATTCTGTACAGCTGATCTTTCAGTGGTTAAGGTCAAACTTAACCTCGGTGGGAACAAGTCAGAGCTGGTGGTATGCTCGGCGTACCTACCGTATGACTCCGAGGAACCTCCACCCACGAGGGAACTCAGGGCTCTGATAGATCACTGTGCTGTCAAAGGTCTGCACCTGGTGATAGGTTGCGATGCTAACTCGCACCACACAGTATGGGGCAGTACCAATACCAACGGCAGAGGCACAGCACTGCTAGAGTACCTCGCCACCACGAGCATGGAGATCCTAAACAAAGGCTCCGCCCCCACCTTCATCACCTCCCGTAGACAGGAGGTAATTGACCTGACCCTGGGCACCACAAAGGTGGCACAGGTTGTCAAACACTGGCAAGTTCGAGACGAAAGCACGCTCTCGGACCACCGCCTAATTACGTTCAACTTAATGGGCGACAGAGAAGGCGGCACTGGTGAAGCATACAGGAACCCAAAGGCCACCAACTGGGCACTCTACAGAGAGGGCCTAGAAGGGAGGCTTAAGGGGCACTGTCAGCGTCCCAGGACCGTAGGCGAAATTGAGCAAGCGGTGAAGCACTTAAGCTCCGCCGTTACTCAAGCCTACGAGGATGCCTGCCCTGTCAAAATTGGAAGTAGTAACAAAAGGGTCCCCTGGTGGAACAAGAAATTGGACCAAGCCAGAAAGGACACCCGTAGACTACTGTACAAAGCCATGAAGGCAAATACGAAGCCAGCCTGGGACAGTTACAAAAGGTCGCAGCAAGCTTACAAAAAGCTAATAAGAACTAGCAAGAGGTCAGCCTGGAAGACCTTCTGCAAAGAAACCGAAGCTCTACCAGTAGTTGCCAGGTTAAGGAGGGTCTTCTCAACAGGCCCCTCACCGGGGTTGGATCGTCTCAGACGCCCCGACGGAAGTCTGACGAACAACCACAAAGAGACATTAGAACACCTCATCCAGACACATTTCCCAGAATTGTATTGAATGTATTGCTAAGGCATACAGACCCATCAGCCTCACCTCTTTCATGCTCAAAACGCTGGAGAGGCTGGTCGATAGGTACATCAGAGACGAGGTTTTGGCCAATAAACCACTACACCCCTCTCAACACGCCTATCAAAACGGCAAATCCACCGAGACGGCACTTCATAAACTAGTAGGCTTTATTGAAGGCGCACTGTCGAGCGGCGAATCTGCCCTCTGCATTTTCCTCGACATCGAGGGGGCGTTTGACAACACACCCCATGATGCCATTAAGGAAGCTGCGAGGAGGTATAATATTAAGGACTCCGTCGTAAGATGGATCCACAACATGCTGACGAACAGAACAGCCATAGCAAGCCTGGGAGAGGAGACGGTGAGGGCTGACGTCGCGAGGGGCTGCCCGCAGGGAGGAGTCCTGTCCCCCCTGCTGTGGACCCTCGTGGTTGATGAACTCATACGTATACTCGCCTCGGAAGGCTTTGAGGTTCAGGGCTACGCCGACGACCTCTCTATCACGGTCAGAGGCAGACACCCGTTGGATCTAGCGAGGAGATTACAAAAGGCTATCATACTCGTAGAATCTTGGTGTCAATCACACTCACTCTCGGTTAACCCGAGCAAAACGGAACTGGTCCTATTTACAAGGAGAAGACGCTTTTATTTTAAGGCTCCTCACCTTTTTGGGACGCAGCTACAACTCACAGATGAGGTTAAATATCTAGGTGTAATACTAGACAAAAAACTCACCTGGAAAAACCATGTGAACAGGCAGACCCAGAAAGCAATCAGCACCTACTGGGCCTGCCGCAGAATGTTTGGCCCCACATGGGGACTCAAACCAAGGGTGGTCAGGTGGATATACCAGGCCATCCTTGAACCTATCACAACATACGCCTCGATTGTGTGGTGGACCTCCATGAAGAGGGAAGCACACAGAAAGGCTATAGAAAGAATATACAGAATAACGCTGCTGGGGATAATAGGTGCACTCCCCACCACGCCCACCTTGGCAATGGGTGCGCTGCTCGACATCAAGCCACCCCATCTAACAGTGATGGCAACGGCTTGGAGAGCGGCCATCCGCCTCCACCAAGCTGAAGAATGGTCCCCGACGGGCGGCGGGCACACCGAAATCCTCAGGGATGTGGGATCAGAGTCAATTCTGACCCACGGTGGGGACCGCTGCAAGACGGAATACCTCTTCAGACGAGAATATGATCTAATCCTCCCAGATAGGGAGAAATGGCTGAAAGACCCAAACGACATTCTGACTCCGGGGGGGCTGGTCTGGTTCACAGACGGCTCTAAGACCGGTATCGGCACCGGAGCCGGGATTGCGGGGGAAAGCCCTAGGGTCGAAATGACCCACAAGCTGGGCCACCACGTTACGGTCTTCCAAGCAGAAGTGTTTGCCATATGGGCCTGCGCCAAATATAATTTGGATAGGGCCCACTCAGGAAAACACATATACATCTGCAGTGACAGCATGGCCGCGCTGAAAGCCCTCCACAAAGTGGAAATAGGGTCAAAGCTAGTCAAGGACTGCGCACTGATTTTAAAACAGCTATCTCTGAACAACAGAGTTAAGCTGCTATGGGTACCAGGTCACACTGGTATCCCAGGAAACGAGAGGGCTAACGAATTAGCACGACTGGGGGCGTCAAGCTCCCAGCCATGCCATGAGTACCCTATTGGTGTCTCAACCTATGCGTTGAAAGGCTTGGCCAAGGACTGGTTAAACCAGGAATTCACCAGGCTCTGGCACAACGCCAATGGCATGAGACACACGAGGGCCCTATTTAAGGGACCGTCACAGAAGCTGGGTGACACCTTAAGTCACCTGGACAGGGCGCAGCTGCGCATGCTCGTGGGCCTAGTGACAGGACACTGGTACACGAGAAAACACCTCGCGCGCATGAGACTCACGGAGGAGACATTATGTCCGAGGTGGGAGGAAGAGGACGAAACCCCTCTACACGTACTTCTAAGATGCAGGGAACTAAGGGCCCGAAGAGGAGCAATCCTGGGGACCTTGGAACCCTCATCATTAAGCATTTCGGCTGGCCTGGTGCCGGCGCTTCTAAACTTCGCCACAGAAGCCCAGTTGCCAAGGCACAGCCAGTAAAGAGGCTGCCTAGCGGCCCGGGTACAATGGTCCTCAAGGACTGAGTGCCCGGCTAGCCTCAGCCTACTAGAATAGAATAGAATAGAATAATATATATATATATATACATATATATTTTATATATAATAGATATTGGTCTGTGGGAAGGAATATAATATTATTTAATTAATATTGTGTTTAATTAAATATTTAATAATATTTAATTTATATTATTCTGAAATAAATATTTAATATTCTAATTTTATTAATATTATTTAATTAATATTGTATTTAATTAAATATTTAATAATATTTAATTTATATTATTCTGAAATATTTAATATTTTAATTTTATTTATTATTATTATTTATTTTATTCCCATTGCGGGGTACAAATGCGGACCTCCGCTCCGCTTACAGATTACGCTATCCTTATTTCTAACTTAAATCTAAATCTCTGTTGAGAGAGAGAGAGAGCACTCACTCCATTCATTCCTCACCCATTCGTTTCTGGACCCCCGCTTCCGCTGCTCGCCCTTTCTCTCATCTCTTCCACTCTTCTCATCCATACCTCCCCTTCTCCTTCCTCCCCTAATACCTCCGCCACCATTTCCTGCCACCCTTTATCTTTCCCCCATTCTGTGCATTCCTCCCATATATGCTCCCACGACTCTATCCCTCTCCCACATATCCTACATCTCCGTTTTTCCTCCTGCTCCCAATACCTCCCCCCCTTCATTTTACTACCTAACCTGAAACCCGCTATCAATTGCCACCTCCTTTCCTCCCAGTTTTTACTCAGGTACCCTGGTACACCTTTCCCTTTTACTATCTTGTACCACCTATTGTACCTCGAATCCCTAATCCTTTCCCATCTTTCCTCTTCTTGGATACCCTTCTCCTTTCTTATCAGCTCTTCCCCCCTCAACCGCCCTTCTTCTCTCATCTCCTCTACTTCCTCTATGCTCCACCCTTTCCTCTCATAAAACTTTCTCCTTTCCTCCTCCCACCCCTCTAACGCCCTACCTTTTTTTGCTCTTTCTCTTATCTCCATCCAACATTTCCTCGCTAGGCACCCATCTTTACCTTCACTCAACTTCCTCTCATATCCCCATGCCCTCATTCCAGCCCTTCCTGCTAATAGCTCCCTCTGTAATTCCTCTCTTACCATATACCCTGGCACAGATCTTTCTACTCCCAACACCCATCTTAAATACCTCTCTTGTATCCTCTCCATTTTCTCCCTCTCTTTCCATCCCCATATTTCCACCCCATAACTCATTACTGCCCACACTAATCTATCAAATAGCCATATTCTTCTGCCCCAGTCTTTCGCAAATTTCCTTTTTCCTATCCCCCACACTTGTCTCATAGCCACCGCACCTTTCCTCATTCTCTCCTCTACCTGCTCTTCTTGCTTCCCATTCGCCGTCACCACGTACCCTAAATACTTAAATTTCTTCACTTCCTCTATCTTGTTGCCCTTCCACCACCATGTCATCCTCCCTCTCCTCCCGCCTCCCTTTATACATCTCATCATCTTTGTTTTTCCCACATTCACCTCTAGCTTTTTCCCCTCTATATACCTTTCCAGTCTCGCCATTAACCCTTTCATTCCATCTTCGTCTTCCGCCATCACCGCTACGTCATCCGCATACGCCAGCGTGTATATCTTTTCTCCTCCCAACCTTACACCCCCCCATCTCCCTTTCTTCATTTCCTCCTCCATGTCTGCTAGCAACAATGTAAACAAGATTGGACTCAAAGGACAACCCTGCCTTACCCCTTTACTCGTCCAGAAGCTCTCCCCTTCCTTCTCCCCCACCCTCACTTTACTCTTCGTTTCCCTCAAAACCTCCACGCATCTCTTCACTAGCCCTTCTCTTACCCGTGCCTTCCTCATTGACCTTGCTAACACCTCTCTATCCACTGAATCAAACGCTGCCTTCATATCCACAAATAGCACCAGCATCTTCCCTCCCTTTTTAGCTAACTGTCTATTTATCAAATAATTCAGTACATAGATATTATCCATTGTCCCCATTCCCTTCCTAAATCCTGTTTGATTTGGGGGAAGTGCCCCTTTCTCCTCTATCTCTTTTCTTAGCCTTTCTGCTAAAACTGCTGCGTGTATTTTATACGCCGTCTGCGTCAACGTCACTCCTCTATAATCCTCTACCTTTTCTCCTTCTCCTTTCTTAACTATGGGCACTACCACCCCCTCCGACCAGTCTTCTGGCCAGCCCTTTCCTCTCCATACCCTATTACAAATTTCCCATATTCTCTCTCTTACTATTTTCCCTCCATACTTCCATACTTCATTCGGAATCCCGTCCCCTCCTGTTGCTTTCCCCTCTTTCAGCCTTTTTATTACTGCCCATACTTCCTCTCTACTCAATTCCTCCTCTTCATCCTCCTCTCCCCCTCTTCCCTCCTCACCTCTAACCCTCCAATTAACTCCCCCTAAAACACCTCTAAAATAGTTGTCCCACACCTCTATCTCAATCTCCTCATTCACTCTCTTCCTACGTTTTCTTCCTCTATTGACAATCTTCCATACCTCTCCCTCTGTTCTTACCCCTTCTATCTCTTTCTCCCATCTCTCTTTTTCCCTTCTCTTCTTCTCTTTGCACAACGCGCCTAGTTTGTTCCTCGCCCTCCTAAATTTTTCCCCACTTCCCCCTTCTCTTTTCCATGTTTTCAATTCCTCTTCAACCTCTTTCTTCATCTCCCTACACTCCTCATCCCACCACCCTTTCCCTTCCTTTTTCTCCTTCTTCTTCTCCATCCTTTCTAACACCCCTATTATTTTTCTCTTTGTATCTCCCCATTCTTCAACTGTTTCCTTTCCCTCATCCTCCCCATCCCCATACTTCTTCGCAAATTCCTCCCTTCTTTCTTCCGTCCACCACCCTTTTCTCCTTCTCCCCCCTCTTCCCTTCCCCTTATTCTTTCTTTCTTCCCTTTTTCCTCCTTCTATCCATACCACCACTGGTTGGTGATCCGAATCCACTTTCCCCTCTACTACCACCCTATCCACTTTTTCCCTCGTCTCCCCATTACCTATTACATAATCTATCACCGATTCCCCGTTTCCTGTGTACGTAAATTCTCCCTCTTCGTCGCCTTTTATGTCCCCATTCATTATCTGCCACCCCAGCTCTCCCAAAAACTCACACAATCTCTTTCCCTCTCCATTATTTTCTTGTCCTTCGATCTCCTAAACTCTTCTTCTCTTTCCCCCTCTTCTTGTATTCTACCTCCTTGTCCACCCGTCCTAGCATTAAAGTCTCCACCTATTATGACCCTTACCCCCCTCTCCTTCTCCTCCATCCATTCCCTCAGTCTTTCTATCTTCCTCTCCAGATCTTTATTCACATACACTCCTATTATTTTCCATACATCCTTCCCTAACCATACTTTTCGTGCTACTATTCCCTCTTCCCCCCCTTCCTTTTCATCCTTCTCCATTCGAATTCCTTCCTTCACTCCAATGATCATCCCTCCCATCGCTCTTCCCTTCTTTCCTCTCCTCTCTGCATATTGTACTTCCCAAACATACCCCTTCGTCGCCCTTCCTTTCACTATCTCCCATTCCCTTCTGCCCATCCACGTTTCACACATAATCACTACATCCCATTCCCTGATTCCCTCCCAAAACCCCCTGTCTTTATTCTTCAAACCAGCCACATTCCAAAAAGCCACCTTGTACAAGCACCTATCCTCTCCTATCCTTCCTTCTACTCTTCTTTTCACACACTCCTCCTCCTCTCCTCTCTGTTTTGTACCCCTCTTTACTCGTTTCCCTGATCCTCTATCCATTTCTCCTCTATTTCATCCCATCTTCTCACTCTATTGTTTACCCACATCCTCATATATCCTATTTGTACTCTCTTTCCCTCCCTCCTCTCCCTTTCAGCTTCCCGCTCTATCTTCCATTTCGCCCTTCTCTCCTCCATAGTCAGATCATCTTCTATTCTTTCTTGTCTCCCTTTTAATTCCCTTTTTGCTATCATTACTTTCCTCTTCCCCTCCATTCCCTCCATCTTCACTAGCATCATACTTCTCCCTTCCCTGTTCACCCTGCCCACCCTTTTTACTTCTTCTATTCTTTCTTTCACCCCTATTTTCTCCCATATCTCTTCTATGACTTTTTTATCCTCCTTTCCATCCACCTTCACTCCTTTCACTATAATATTTCTTCTTCTCTCTACCCTCTCCTTTTTGTCTACTCTTATTGCTAATTCCCTCATTTTCCTCTCCAACTCTATCTTCCCCTCCTCGTTCCCCCCTAATCCATGACTCTCTGTCTCCTTCCGTTCCAACCATTCTACTTTCTTTTCTAACACCTCTATCTTCCCCAGTAATTCCACCCTTTCTCTTTCCCAACTCTCCCTCATCTCACTTAGCTGTTTTGCCAGTTCCTCTCTCCCTTCTTCCATTTCCTTCCCTAATTTCTTTATATCCTCCCCAATATCTTTTCTCATTCCCTCCCTCATCTCTTTTAACTTTCTCTCTAACTCCGATTTTTCTACTCCCAACTTTTCTGGAACCTTGCAAACTCTATCCACTACTCTCCTTCACCACCTTTTCACTTCTATATTTCTGCTACCCAACACTGAAAACCTCTGCACACCTTTCACACTGACCATGCACACAGTCACCGGAAACGGAAGTCTATTTTAATTTTATTAATATTATTTAATTTATATTAAAAAATTTGTTAATAAAATTGTATGAATACAAAACAGATCAAATTCTATTCTAATATCGTAGAATATTTTTTACGATCCATATAGATTTCCTAAAATTTGTTAATTAAATTGTATGAATACAAAACAGATCAAATTCTATTCTAATATCGTAGAATATTTTTTACGATCCATATAGATTTCCCAAAATTTGTTAATTAAATTGTATGAATGCAAAACAGATCAAATTCTATTCTAATATCGTAGAATATTTTTTACGATAGATATAGATTTCCCAAAATTTGTTAATTAAATTGTATGAATACAAAACAGATCAAATTCTATTCTAATATCGTAGAATATTTTTTACGATCCATATAGATTTCCCAAAATTTGTTAATTAAATTGTATGAATACAAAACAGATCAAATTCTATTCAAATATCGTAGAATATTTTTTACGATCCATATAGATTTCCCAAAATTTGTTAATTAAATTGTATGAATACAAAACAGATCAAATTCTATTCTAATATCGTAGAATATTTTTTACGATCCATATAGATTTCCCAAAATTTGTTAATTAAATTGTATGAATACAAAACAGATCAAATTCTATTCTAATATCGTAGAATATTTTTTACGATCCATATAGATTTTCCAAAATTTGTTAATTAAATTGTATGAATACAAAACAGATCAAATTCTATTCTAATATCGTAGAATATTTTTTACGATCCATATAGATTTCCTAAAATTTGTTAATTAAATTGTATGAATACAAAACAGATCAAATTCTATTCTAATATCGTAGAATATTTTTTACGATCCATATAGATTTCCCAAAATTTGTTAATTAAATTGTATGAATACAAAACAGATCAAATTCTATTCTAATATCGTAGAATATTTTTTACGATCCATATAGATTTCCCAAAATTTGTTAATTAAATTGTATGAATACAAAACAGATCAAATTCTATTCTAATATCGTAGAATATTTTTTATGATCCATATAGATTTCCCAAAATTTGTTAATTAAATTGTATGAATACAAAACAGATCAAATTCTATTCTAATATCGTAGAATATTTTTTACGATCCATATAGATTTCCCAAAATTTGTTAATTAAATTGTATGAATACAAAACAGATCAAATTCTATTCTAATATCGTAGAATATTTTTTACGATCCATATAGATTTCCCAAAATTTGTTAATTAAATTGTATGAATACAATACAGATCAAATTCTATTCTAATATCGTAGAATATTTTTTACGATCCATATAGATTTCCCAAAATTTATATTTTATAGGTATTGGTTTGTGAGAAAGAATTGATATTCAATTGAAATAATTTGATCTATAATAATTTAATAATCGTATTGATATTTAATTTATAATTTGATCTATAATTATTTAATGATTTATAATTTAATAGTGATTCAAATTTATTTTATTTGATAGGTATTGGTCTGTGGGAAGGAACTGATATCCAATTGAAGTAATTTGATCTGTATAATAATTTAATAATCGTATTGATATTCAATTTATAATTTGATCTATAATTATTTAATGATTTATAATTTTATATTGATTCAAATTTATTTTATTTGATAGGTATTGGTCTGTGGGAAGGAATTGATATCCAATTGAAATAATTTGATCTATAATAATTTAATAATCGTATTGATATTCAATTTATAATTTGATCTATAATTATTTAATGATTTATAATTTTATATTGATTTAAATTTATTTTATTTGATAGGTATTGGTCTGTGGGAAGGAACTGATATCCAATTGAAATAATTTGATCTGTATAATAATTTAATAATCGTATTAATATTCAATTTATAATTTGATCTATAATTATTTAATGATTTATAATTTTATATTGATTTAAATTTATTTTATTTGATAGGTATTGGTCTGTGGGAAGGAACTGATATCCAATTGAAATAATTTGATCTGTATAATAATTTAATAATCGTCTTGATATTCAATTTATAATTTGATCTATAATTATTTAATGATTTATAATTTTATATTGATTTAAATTTATTTTATTTGATAGGTATTGGTCTGTGGGAAGGAATTGATATCCAATTGAAATAATTTGATCTGTATAATAATTTAATAATCGTATTGATATTCAATTTATAATTTGATCTATAATTATTTAATGATTTATAATTTTATATTGATTCAAATTTATTTTATTTGATAGGTATTGGTCTGTGGGAAGGAATTGATATCCAATTGAAATAATTTGATCTATAATAATTTAATAATCGTATTGATATTCAATTTATAATTTGATCTATAATTATTTAATGATTTATAATTTTATATTGATTCAAATTTATTTTATTTGATAGGTATTGGTCTGTGGGAAGGAACTGATATCCAATTGAAATAATTTGATCTATAATAATTTAATAATCGTATTGATATTCAATTTATAATTTGATCTATAATTATTTAATGATTTATAATTTTATATTGATTTAAATTTATTTTATTTGATAGGTATTGGTCTGTGGGAAGGAACTGATATCCAATTGAAATAATTTGATCTATAATAATTTAATAATCGCATTGATATTCAATTTATAATTTGATCTATAATTATTTAATGATTTATAATTTTATATTGATTTAAATTTATTTTATTTGATAGGTATTGGTCTGTGGGAAGGAACTGATATCCAATTGAAATAATTTGATCTGTATAATAATTTAATAATCGTATTGATATTCAATTTATAATTTGATCTATAATTATTTAATGATTTATAATTTTATATTGATTTAAATTTATTTTATTTGATAGGTATTGGTCTGTGGGAAGGAACTGATATCCAATTGAAATAATTTGATCTATAATAATTTAATAATCGTATTGATATTCAATTTATGTTGGATAGAATAAAATTTGAAAAAAAAGATACGTTAGCGCTCTTAGCTTGCGTATGACGGCGCTGCGGTCTGGCATCCGGCCATTCCCGCTTTTACGTTTCACGCTTAATACCGTTTTTATTCTGTTCGCTGATAAAGGTTGAAATCCGTTTAGATCAATAATTATATTAATCATAAAAGAAACTAATCTCGTATAATAAAAGTGTTCATTAAAAGTAAGATACTGCGTGCTTTATTTACCTGCCATTATAATAAGCAAAACAAAAGAAACCTAACAGGTTATGGGCCCAGGCCACGTGGTGTAAAATAATGGCAGAGGCACGTTTTACAGTAACAAAGTTGAACAATACAAATTTCCAAATATGGAAATGTAAGGTGGAATTGTTTCTAATTAAAGAGGATCTATGGCACACAATTATTAAAGAAAGGCCAATAGAACCTGATGAAAAATGGATAAAGGCAGACGGACAGGCAAGGGCAACTATCGGTTTACTGGTGGAAGACGATCAACTAAGGCATATTAAGGATACTACTAGTGCTAAGGAAGCATGGGACTCGCTCAGTAGATATCACCAGAAGGCAACATTAAGTAATCAGGTTTATTTATTAAAGAAACTATGCAATTCTAAATTAACAGAGAATGGCATCATGGAAAAGCATATCAATGAAATGTTAAATATTGTTGACCAGTTAGCTGCTCTAGGGGAAGTCTTGAAAGAAAAGCTTGTAATAGCCATGTTTTTAAGTAGTCTACCAGAATCTTTTAATACGCTCATCATGGCTTTAGAAACAAGAGCGGAACACGAGCTGACTCTGGAGTTAGTAAAAGGAAAATTGATTGATGAGGCTTCAAGGCGACAAAACTCCAGCCGCAACATCCTTGAATGTGATGATAAAGCCTTACATATTTCAAGCAAACAGGTGCGTGACACAAAGAGTAAAGAAACCAAAGAAAAACCACACAACACATGTATTTGCTATTTTTGCAAACAGTCAGGACACTTAAAAAGAAATTGCATCAAATATAAAAGATGGAAGGAAAAGAATAATAAACAAAAGGTCAGTCAGGTTGTAGATAAGCGTGATGATAATGTGTGTTTTTGTGTACGTACGGATAACCCAAACAAAAACAATGACTGGTACGTTGATTCGGGTGCAACCAGTCACATGTGTGGTGATATACATTTCTTTAAAGTTATTAACAAGTGCAATAATGAAACGGTGAGACTGGCAAATGGTGCAAACATTGAGGTTAAAGGTATAGGTGAAGGTGAAATTGTATGTACAGGTGCAGGTGAAGAATCTCTTGTCATCACTATAAAGAATGTTCTCTATATACCTACTCTGAAAGAAAACTTGATCTCAGTTAAAAGATTAACCGATAAAGATTTCAAGGTTACCTTTGTTGGTCAAGAATGTTACATAACCCATAATGATAGAAAAATTGCAACAGCTAGTTTAAATGGTAACTTATATAAACTAAGGGGTATACATAAAGTTTTGTTAACTGTGGATCAACACCTTCCTAATTGCCAACACGAGTGGCATAGGAGGCTAGGACACAGAGACCATAAAGCTATTGCAGACATGGTGTCTAGAGGCATCATTGAGGGATTTTCCATAAGGGATTGTGGGAGAAGGGAAGTGTGTGAAACCTGTTTAAAAGGAAAAATGACTAGAAAACCATTCCCACGCAAGTCCAGTAATATCTCTGGGTCGGTTTTGGAATTGATACATACTGATGTTTGCGGACCCATGCAAACAATGACACCCAGCCATAAACGGTACTTGTTGACTTTGATAGATGATTATAGCAGGTACACTGTTATATATTTGTTAAGGCATAAGTCGGAAGTTGCTCAAAGGATTCAGGAATATATACAGCATGCTAAAACGAAATTTAATAAAACACCAAAGGTCTTCAGGTCGGATAGGGGTACCGAGTTTATAAATAAAGATCTCAAGGATTTATTTTCTAAGGAAGGTATCGAAGCTCAATACACAACCAGCTACACACCGGAACAAAATGGAGTAGCTGAAAGGAAGAATCGTTCTTTGCTTGAGATGGCCAGATGCTTGCTGTTAGAGGCTGAACTTCCGCATAAATATTGGGGAGAAGCTGTAAATTTCGCCAATTACCTACAGAACAGACTACTCACTAAGGCCACCGGTACTACTCCTTTGGAAAGGTGGTGCAGTATTAAACCTAACTTTAAGGATATCCAAATATTCGGATCAAGAGCTTATAGTCATATTCCAAAGGAATTGCGTAGAAAGTTGGATGTAAAGGCCACTGAACTGAGATTTGTGGGTTTTGATGAAAACTCAAAAGGATACCGTCTTTTAGATGTAGTCACCGACAAAATAACTATAAGTCGTGATGTAACTTTTGTAAATAGTAAAGATCAAGATAAGGAGGAAATTCCACTGAGAATCGATGCTGAAGAGAAGCTGAATACGGAAGAAACTACAGAACAGCCATCAGATGAGATTATACTTGATCTTAATACCCTAAGGGAAGATAGCAGTGACGAAGAATGCCATGATATAGATGGAGACATAAGTGGCGGAGAGGACAACGCTATAAGGTTAAGAAGAGGTCGTGGACGACCAAAATTGGGACGGACGGGAAACCGTGGGAGACCACGAAAAATATATCAACACGTCCCGGAAGATCGACCAGAAGATTCGGTGGCTTATGCGACAGAAGTATCTTTAAGTCAAGCAATAACCGGAACAGACGCAACCGAATGGTTAATGGCAATGGTACAGGAATTACGTGCAATGTTAGTCAACGACGTGTGGGACTTGGTTGATCGCCCAAACGAAAGAAATGTAATTGGCAGTCGCGTAATTTTGACTAATAAATACGGGCCAGATGGAAACATCAAGAAACGGAAGGCTAGAATTGTAGCAAAAGGATTTAGTCAAAAACCGGGGATAGATTTCGGCGAAACTTTCGCCCCCGTTGCACGATCAACTTCTATTCGTTTTGTTTCAGCCTTGGCAGCGCAGTATGGGATGAAAATGTTTCAGGTTGATGTTAGAACAGCATATTTACACGGCTCTTTAGATGAAGTCATTTATATGGAAACCCCAGATAGGATGGGGGATGTGCTGGTTAAATTGATCGAACTTGAAAATGATAACCCATCAATTAAAGACAGGGCTACAGAAATGCTTGCACAATTAAGTTCAGGAAATAAGGTTTGCAAACTTAAGAAAGCAATTTATGGATTGAAGCAAGCTGGTCGGCAGTGGTATGTAAAACTGGATAAGGAATTAAAAGGGTTTGGTTTAAAATCGTCAAATTTTGATCCTTGCGTTTATTATATTAATCAAGGGGAAGCCCTTTTCTTGGTTGTAATTTACGTTGATGATATTTTGATCGTTGCCAAAGATTTAAGTAAAATACAACAGTTTAAAAATTACTTATCAAAGCGCTTCTCAGTAAAGGATTTGGGTATCGTTAACTATTGTCTAGGAATAGAATTTTCTATACAAGAGGGAAAAGTCACATTGACCCAAAAAGGATACATTAAGGAGTTATTACAAAGATTTAACATGACAGAAGCAAATCCCGTGAGGATTCCGATGGATCCAGGCATCACTCTAATAAAAACAGAACCCAGGTCAGAACAGGAAAATGATCGGTATCCGTACAGGGAGTTGGTGGGAGGTTTGATGTACCTTGCGGTCATGACTAGGCCTGATATTGCTCATTGCGTAAGCGTATTAGGACAGTTCTATAATTGTTATAATAGGGAACACTGGGAAGCAGCCAAGAAGGTTTTAAGGTATTTAAATGGGACGGATAATTATTGCTTAACATACCAGTCAAACAGCGGAATTTTGAAGGGATATACCGATGCCGATTGGGGAAGCTGCGAGAATGACCGTCATTCGTATACGGGGTATGTATTTTTCTTCGGTGGCGGACCTATATCGTGGGAATCAAAGAAACAGCGCACCGTGGCGCTTTCTACCACCGAGGCAGAATATATGGCCATCACAGAGGCAGCGAAAGAGGCGATATATTTAAATGGCATGCTCTCGGAATTGGGTGTACGGATGGAATCGGATCTCATTATCTTTAATGATAATGCCATTGCGTTAAAGTTGGTCAAAAATCCGGTATATCACGCTAGAACAAAGCATATTTCTATCAAACATCACTTTATAAGAGAAGTATTGAAGGAAGAAATAATTAAGTTAAAATATTTAAGTACTAAAGATATGATTGCAGACATTTTGACCAAGATACTATGTAATTCAAAACACTCAAGATGCGTTGATATGCTGGGTATCCAACACTAGTTATGTATGTATATACTTTACGTTTTAAATTTTAAGGGGGAGGTGTTAAACAGGATAAAATTAAAATTTTTTTTTAAAAGGAACACCTTAAACGTGTTAGTAATGTGTATGCATTACCTTTTTCTAAATTTTAAGGGGAAGTGTTGGATAGAATAAAATTTGAAAAAAAAGATACGTTAGCGCTCTTAGCTTGCGTATGACGGCGCTGCGGTCTGGCATCCGGCCATTCCCGCTTTTACGTTTCACGCTTAATACCGTTTTTATTCTGTTCGCTGATAAAGGTTGAAATCCGTTTAGATCAATAATTATATTAATCATAAAAGAAACTAATCTCGTATAATAAAAGTGTTCATTAAAAGTAAGATACTGCGTGCTTTATTTACCTGCCATTATAATAAGCAAAACAAAAGAAACCTAACAATTTATAATTTGATCTATAATTATTTAATGATTATCAAAAACTGTAGAAGATATTAATAAATTTATATGAACTGCAGAAGATATAGCTACTAAAATTTTTATATCAATTTGTCGAAAACAACTTAATCTTAAAATAATTCTTCCTAATAATCCAATTTCAATAAAATATTTTCTTATTTCTAAAAAATTTTGAAAAAAAATTATTATTAATCGTAATAATCCATAAGAACCTAATTTTAATAAAATTGCAGTTAAAATTATTGATCCAAAAACAGGTGCTTCTACATGAGCTTTTAATAATCATCCATGTATTAAATATATAGGTATTTTTACTAAAAATCCAACAATTAAATATAAAAATAAAATTTTATTTAATTTAAATATTATTCCCTCTAATAATAAAAATCTTAAAGATCCTATTAAATTATATAAATATAATAATACTAATAATAATGGTAATGAAAAAAATAAAGTATAAAATATTAAATAATATCTAGCATAAATTCGTAAAAACCCTATTCCTCATTTTATAATTAAAAAAAAAAAAATTAATAATCTAACTTCAAAAAAAAAATAAAATACTAATATATTTATTCTAAAAAAATTTATTAATAAAACAATTAATATTAAAATTAATAAATTTATACATAAAATAAATCTTTTCTCTTGATTAATTCTTATAAAAACTAATCCAAAAATTCATAAAATTATAATAATAATACCATAAGAATAAAAATTTAATCCAAAATTAAAACTTAAATTAATTCATTCTATAAAAAATCTATTTATACTTAATATTATAAAACTTAATAAAAATATTATATTTCTTACAAAATATAATTTTTTATATATATTAAAATTTAAAAACAAAAATCTAACCATTAAAATTATACTCTCTATTATTAACATTTTAAATTTATTATTATAAATCCTTGATTACCAATAACTCTTAATATAGAAACAACAATAGATAACCCTAAAACAGCTTCACATACAGAAAAAATTAAATAATATATAAATATTCATCTTAAATATTCTAATTCATTTAATATTAAAATTAATAAATTTAAAACTACAAAAAATTCTATTCTAATTAAAAATATTAAAAAATATTTATTAATTATTATTATTATAAAAATTAAAATCATTAAACTTAAAAAATATCTTTTTAAAATAAATTAGACTTTATAGTTTTAAAATAAAACATTAATTTTGTAAATTAATAATGATATATATTTCTAAAGTCTAACTTCAAAATAATTTAATAAAATATCTCTAATTCCCAAAATTAAAATTTTAAATTTAAACTATATTTTGTTAATGTTAATTTCAAAAATCTTATTTATATTTATAAATTTATTTATTATTACTAATGTATTATTACTTTCATCCTTACATCCTATTACTATCTTATTTCATTTTATTATATTTACTTTATCATCTTCTATATTAATTTTTTTAAATTCAAATAATTCTTTATATTCTTTTATAATTACAATTTCATTAATCGGGGGAATAATAATTATATTCAATTATTTCATTAGTTTAATTAACAATGAAAATTCTAAAATAAAATTTTTTGAATTAATTATTTCAATTAATTTTTTTTTTATTTCTTTTATTATAATTATTTATTTTATATATTGTGTTACGTTGCGCGTGCGACGGCGCAACGTAAAAAGGATAGATAAATAATTAAAAATGAGTGAATCTACTTTTCCAACTAAAAGATTGAAAGGCAATTCACTATCCTTTTACCCTATTCAGAGCGCGATGGTTGGTATCGCTGCCACCAGTCTCGAGCGGGTTAACGCTCTCGACAAATTAAAAGACGAAAGATAATTATTAAGATGTTAGAATTTAGAGTTTGAACCTTTTAAATCTTTCGTTTGGGTTCGTTCAGCGCTTTAGGTCCCGTACGGGTCCCTCCTTGAATCTGTATGTAATGGTAGGCGTGTACAACTAAAAGAAATGTGTTTGGTGTGTTTGAAATAAATTTGAAACTGTTTAACTAGTGAAACTGGTTTAATTATGAATAATAATCAAGAAATTAACAGAACATGGAAACCCAAAAATTGAAGATGTTCTAATTTTGAAACTCGTTATTGAGGATACCAGTTTTATACGTATTTGTTAACAAGGGTAAAGATGATTCGTAAAAGTAACAATAATAATAATAAAAATATAATGATATGCGCGCGCTGAGATCACACTTGGAGGTTTACGATTTTTATAACGATCGCGGGAAAAATGATTGTTACTATTTCGTTTTCGCTTGAATTAACTCGAAATTCGGCGTAATTTCGCCGTAAGGGTACACCCCAGCCTGAGATACTCTCGGCACCCTCGAAAGGGCAGGACTAGGATGTCCCTTTGATTTAATAAAAGAATGACAGAAATTATAGAAAACGAAATCGCAGCACGATAATAGTTAAACGTTTTTATCGATACCTCAAACGTTGGAACGATCTGACCGGAGGAATTCTCGGAACCCAAGAAGGGCTGGACAGATCGCCCGTTTTGCCAGTAAATTGTCGTCGTGTTCAAAAATGGTACAGAATCGACTTACCGAAACGCTGTTTAGTTATTACAAGATAATAAATTTGCTTGTAGATTTCTATATAGTATTCGCTGGTTAATCTGGAACACCAAAGAACGGTAAAATATCGATCACTGCACTTGTCGCGTCGGAAAATGAATTAAACGGACGAGTACGTCGACGAGAGACAAGCGATTACGAACAGGAAAAGAGCAAATAAATATTTAATTACGCGGCATGAAGCTAATACGATTGATTACGCGAGCAAACGATTTAAAACGAGAAAGAAAGATAGAAATTTAGGTAGAAGGAAAATTTAACGTGCGCGTCTATGAGTCCTTATTCAGAATTCTGATTATTTTAACTCGCACGGCACTCTGCCTCGCTGCGCGGAGGACTTTACCGCAGAGAAAATATCGCGAAGTTCCGAATAACTCTGTCTCTCGGACACACGGGCTCAAGATCACGTACCTCGACGATTGATCGATCAAGAGTGTCCAAATTTGCGCGAGATCGACGGGCGAAGGGCCCGTCGCGCGATCATCGTCCTTGGAGGGGACGGATTGACGAATCGTGGCACGTGCTCGGAAGTGTCGCGTGCCCGGTGATTGGCTAAGACGCGCGAGCTAGACGAAGATTCTTCATCCCCTTTCTTTGGTGTTCCTTTTTCTTTCTAATACGTCGCCATGATAGTTTCAACGGTTTTCTAGAAACTACGCAGTATTTCCTTTATGCGTATAACTTCTAAATACAGCTATTGATTTAGTTTAATTATCAAAATGATGAACTATTATTATTAAATGGATACTATTGACTTGATTGGAATTCAAAATGGAATTAAAATGTATAAATTAACAGATGAAGCCGTCATCCGTATTTCCCTTAACAGGATCAGAATTATTTGCTTGCCTGATTAATAACAAAGATCTTTTAGCGTAGAAGCGGAGGATGCATTTACGATAGTCGCAATGCCGATAATGCATTCATTTACACTCTTTCGCATAACTATTTCGGTGGAATCGACATTTCGTTAGCAATGAATTTAAACATTTCTACCAGAACATTCCTTTGTTCAAAATTCGTCGTTGTCGTTAGGTAGTTCTTAGAATTTCGAATACAATGATGTTTATTGCTTCGAACGACCCTTGATTTTCGAACGGCGGTCGAACGTTCTCGACGTTAGGCTTTGTAAAGGTTCTCATTTATTTTAGTTTCGTCGTTTAAATTCATATCCATCCATCCATTCTTTTCACACTATCATTCGGTCAGGTAATAATGATCCTGATTGGACCGGCTGACGCTTTGTGCAAATGAGAGGGAAAGAGTTTCCTCGACAAAGAAGTTATTACGGTTTTCCCGTTTCTACGCAGTTACCAAGGGAAATTCCCGGAATGCGAAGCACTGGATAACTGCGTAGCGCTGGTGTTGTGCTAACGGCTCTCTCTCTCTCTTACGAGCTAACGCGAGTTTTTGTGCGTTACCCGATTGTAAACTGCCTTATATATCTATGGTTGGCGACGATAGTTTCAAGGAGGGTCACGTAAACTATTGTAAAGAAGGAAACAGAAATAACCTTTCCTCGTGTACCTCGCATGAGAAATTCTCGGAACCTCGAAAGGCTTGTCAAGGTACACGATTCCAGGGTAGAATAGAATAAAGAAGAGAAAGCAATAGAAGAAGTCAAAAATAGAAAAGAATTAAACTCAAACTCTTCCTTGCACACCCCTGCATGAGAAATCCTCGGAACCCCAAAAGGCTTGTCAAGGATGTACAAGGTAGAGGAGGAATGAAAAGATTGGCGGAAAAGTGAAACACCCACCTCACGACCCTTACATGAGAAATCCTCGGAACCCCAAAGGGCTTGATAAGGGACGCAAGGCGGATAAATTTCAAAATTTCCGCCGGGGCGTAACAATTGAATACCAATTTTCTTTTTTACAGAAAATATAATTTTAAATAAATGATCATTAAAAATTCAAAATATTTATTTTTATCCAATAAATTATTTAACTATTATAATAATTTTATTTTTACTAATTTGTTTAACTTTATCTTTTAAAATATCTACAATTAAAATAATCCCTCTTCGTAAAATTAAAATCTAATGAAAAATAAATATTTTAAAATTTTTAAATCTAAGTTTCTTAATATTATCTATTCATCATTTAATATTCACCCAACACCAGTTAATATTAATTATTTATGAAATTTTGGTTCAATTTTAGGAATTCTTTTATTAATTCAAATTATTTCAGGCTTTATTTTATGTTGGTGCAATTCAATTCGAGCGCCATCCATTACCGATGACATTACGTCATCTCCGATTTCGACTCTCTATTTTTTTTTTTCTAACCATATATTACGTTACATCTAACATGATTTATATAGTTATATTATATTAGAGTTAAGATTATGAATATAATAAATACGTTAATCATACTTTTACACCGTATCGTGATTCTGTGTGCCCCTCCAGCTCTAACAGGTTATGGGCCCAGATAGAAAGAAAGGAAAATTTCATTTTGGTTAAACTAATAGGATATCGGTAACGCGAGTCCGAAATAGTGAGGTTAACCACGTGCTTGAAAAAGTGCCGCGAAAATAATAATGGCTTGTAGCATTGGAAATATGACCAGAATAGAAACTTTAAGTAAAGAAAATTATGATACATGGTGTATGCAAGCCGAAGCGTTGTTAATAAAGAACGATTTATGGAACTATGTAAATGGAACAATAGAACGACCGTTAATTGATCCCGAAGATCCAGTAACGAAGGCTGCAGCGAAGGAATGGGATATAAATGATCAGAAAGCAAAGTCTGATCTTATTTTATCAATTAGTCCTTCGGAATTAAAACAAATCAAGGCGTGTCAAACCGCAAACGAGGTATGGGAGAAATTACGTTCTATCTACGCATCGAAAGGTCCCGCGAAAAGAGCGTCATTATTAAGAAAGTTGACGACGCACCGTATGTCCAGTGGAGAAGACGTCCGAGAACATATAGATAAGTTCATCGAAATAATTGATAAGTTAGAGGAAATGAACATTGATATTCACAAAGATTTACAAAGTGCGATGCTACTTAATAGTCTGCCTGAAAATTATGAGAATTTCAGGTGCGCCATGGAGTCCAGAGATGATCTTCCAGATTTAGATACCTTAAAGATCAAAATTCTGGAAGAATTTGAGACCAGGCATCAGAAGACGTCAGAAGATCATGATGCGATGGCAGTGAAGGGCAATTATAGAAGAAATGAGGATTCTCGAAGAAAGGAGATGAAGACTAAAGGACAGTGGAATAATACCAAAGAATATGCTGCTAGAAGACCAAAGATTGTTTGTCATAAATGTGGTAAAGTAGGACATAAAGCTCCTGACTGTTATTCAAAGAGAACTGATCATAAAACTTATGGAGGTAAATCTCAAGAATTGTTTTATGTAAATTGTGATGCTAATGATGAGACATATGTCGCTACTGAGGATCCAGAAAAGCAATATTGGTGTCTGGACAGTGGTTGTACGACTCATCTTTGTAAAGACTCGTCCAAGTTTATTCAAATGAAACCTACAGACCGTGAAAAACTAAATTTAGCCAATAATGCACTGGCTACGGTCAAGGCTAGAGGTAATGTGCGTATCAAAACATGTATGAATCAAGAAATGAAGGATATTGAATTTGAAGATGCCTTATATGTACCAGATCTAAGGTCCAATTTAATGTCTGTTGCAAAAATTACAGATAAAGGTAACTCTGTGATTTTTAGGAAAGAAGAGGCAATTGTAATAGGACGAGATGGAAGAGTAAAATTAAAAGCTGGTCGTCTTGGAAATTTATATTATATTTGTGAGGAACAAAATGAAGCAGCTAAGAATATGTGTTCTGACAGATCAGGGGAATCCCAATTAAAATTATGGCATGAAAGAATGGGTCATTTGAACATTAGAGATTTATTAGATATTGTAAACAAGGAACATGCCATTGGTATCAGTATTCAAAGAGAAACACAAATGCCTGTGTGTGAAATATGTATACAAGGTAAGCTAACCAGCACCTCGTTTCCAAAGAAAAGCCAACGGAGCTCAAAATTATTAGAGATTGTGCACTCAGATGTCTGCGGCCCCATGAGTGTCGAGTCTCTTGGTGGAAGCAGATATATGTTGTTATTTATCGATGATTACTCGCGATGGAGTGAGGTCTATTTTTTAAAAGGAAAAGATGAAGTGTTGCAAAAGTTTAAGGAATATAAAAGTTATGTAGAAAGACGTACTGGATGTAAAATTAAATACCTCCAGACCGATAATGGGCGCGAGTATTGTAACAAACAATTTGATGACTTCCTGCGAAATGAGGGTATACAAAGACGTCTAACCGTGCCTTATACTCCGGAACAAAATGGAGTTGCTGAACGCAAAAATCGCACACTGATTCAAACTGCAAGATGTATGTTGTTAAATGCTGAATTAAGTCATGGATTTTGGGCTGAAGCCGTATTGACTGCCAATTATCTGGGAAATCGGTGTCCAACAAAATGCCTAAAAGGTAAGACTCCGTTTGAGTTTTGGAATAACAGACGGCCTATTTTGAAACACTTAAGGGTATTTGGAATGAAGGCGTATGTATTGAACAAGGATCCAAATAAACCAAAGTTTGCACAAAGGACGAAAGTAGGAACTTTCATAGGCTACTCAGAAACGTCGAAAGCATATCGAGTATGGCTTCCCAATGAAAAGAGAGTAATCGTATCCAGAGATATTCGTGTAATTGAGAAAGGAAATTACAAACATAATACATGTGTGGATCAGGAAATTGTTCAAACTCCTGAACAATGTAGCGAACCGGATACATGTATTGGAAATGAAAATGTTCTTATCGAACCCGCAAGTTTAGAAAATGCAGAAGAGCTGATCGAAGAGCAGACTGGTCAAGACGAAACAGCTGATGAGAATCAAGATGCAATACGGCTGATGAGAGCACCAGGAAGGCCTAGAGTCGAGAGAACCGGAAAAAGGGGACGCCCTAGAAAACTATTTCACTGTCGTACAAATAACAATCAATCAGCTCCAAATGGAGGTACTCAAGAAAATACGGAGGAGAACCATGAAGAAAACGAACCAGAAATCACGGAAGACCATGAGACTAATCTGGCTGAATTGGTGGCAAGCATAGCCGAAGTTTCAATAGATGACGCGCTTACTGGCGAAGACAGACTAGAATGGATAAATGCAATAAGAAACGAGGTACGAAATTTAGTTAAAAATGATACTTTTAAACTTGTACCGCGTCCATTAAAGAAACAAGTAATCGGTTGTAGAACTGTATTGACAAATAAGTATAATTCGGATGGCTCTCTAGCAAAACGGAAAGCTAGAATAGTTGCCAAAGGGTATGCGCAACGTCCTGGGATAGAATTTTTTGATACTTTTGCGCCCGTAGCGCGACTGGAATCCGTACGATTATTGCTTGCTTTAGCAGTCAAATTTGGCATGACCATTGAACAAATGGATGTCACAAGCGCATATTTAAACGGAACCCTTCCAGAGGAGGTCTATATGGAAAGACCTGAATTATTAAATGAATGTTTGAATGCCTTAGCCAATGATGTTAAGGAAGAAAGTCAAGTAAAGAAAGCTGCAAGAGAGTTATTAAGTTGTTCGAAGGAAAATAAGGACCTAGTGTGTCACTTGAACAAAGCCATTTATGGCCTACGTCAAGCGGGTCGACAGTGGCATAATCGACTTTCTCAAAAATTAAAAGAAATGGGGTTTAAATCGACGGTTGCTGATCCTTGCGTGTACCATTCAAAGAGGGGCGAATCTACGTTGTTCATAATTGTATATGTTGACGATATGTTAATTATTTCAAAGGATTTAAGTTGGATTACAGAAACTAAAAGGCAGTTAGCCGATGAATTTGATGTCAAGGATCTCGGTAAGGCTCAGTATTGTTTGGGAATAGAAATTGAGCAGGCATCTGGGACAATAGGAATATCTCAAAAACGATATATTTTGGATCTATTGAAACGGTTTGGGATGGAAGAGTGTAATCCTGTGGCTACTCCCATGGACAAAGACTCTGCATTGAATAGAGTCAGTACAGACCATTCGAACAAGAGGAGGCCGTATCGTGAACTTGTCGGTGCCCTAATGTATCTCGCTGTTGCCACGAGACCCGATATTTCTCATGTAGTCAGCACATTGGCACAATTTAATGATTGTAATGGAGAAGCCCATTGGGGGGCTGCTAAACGGGTATTGAGATATTTAAAAGGTACTATAAATTATAGCATTAATTACAGGAAATCAGACGATTGCCCTAAGATATATGTAGATGCTGATTGGGGGCGATGCAAGATGGACAGGAGATCATATACAGGATACGTCACAACTTTGTCAAATGGTCCAATTAGTTGGAGGTCCACCAAGCAACGAGCTGTGGCCTTGTCATCTACAGAAGCGGAGTATGTGGCCTTGGCAGAGGCTGTTAAGGATGGGATTTATTTTTCGGAATTCCTCAAGGAATTAGGATTTTGTGCGCTATCGAAAATGACTGTGTATAATGACAATCTTGGCGCGCAACTACTTGCAAAGAATCCTATTGTACATCCGCGTACTAAACACATTAATATTAGATTTCATTTTTTGCGTGACGTTTTTAAGAAAGATAATTTTAAATTAGAGTATTTGTCGTCTGAAAATATGCCGGCAGATGTGCTCACGAAACCGTTGCCTAGAGATAAACACTATTTTTGTATTAAACACATGGGAATTGTTTAATGTGGCAATTGTTCGTGATGCTCGTATTGAGAGGAGGTGTTGGTGCAATTCAATTCGAGCGCCATCCATTACCGATGACATTACGTCATCTCCGATTTCGACTCTCTATTTTTTTTTTCTAACCATATATTACGTTACATCTAACATGATTTATATAGTTATATTATATTAGAGTTAAGATTATGAATATAATAAATACGTTAATCATACTTTTACACCGTATCGTGATTCTGTGTGCCCCTCCAGCTCTAACATTTTATCTATACATTATTGTCCAAATATTAATTATGCATTTGATAGAATTATTCACATTATAAAAAATGTTAATTCTGGATGAATATTTCGTTATATTCACTTAAATGGGGCCTCATTTTATTTTCTTTGTATATACTTACATATTAGACGAAATATTTTTTATCAATGTTATTCATCTCAACATGTTTGAAATATTGGAATTATTATTTTATTAACTTCTATAGGAACTGCATTTATAGGATATGTATTACCCTGAGGACAAATATCTTTTTGAGGAGCTACTGTAATTACAAATCTTCTTTCAGCAATTCCTTATATTGGTCAATATATTGTTGAATGAATTTGAGGAGGATTTTCTATTAATAATGCAACTCTAAATCGATTCTTTTCATTACATTTTATTTTACCATTAGTAATTATAATTATAGTTATTATACATCTTTATTTTCTTCACATAACCGGATCAAATAATCCAATAGGAACAAATAGAAATATTTATAAAATTCCATTCCATTCATATTTTTCAGCTAAAGACATTCTTGGCCTTTTTTTAATTTTTTGATTATTTAGATTTATTATTCTTCAAAATCCAAACATATTAAATGATCCTGATAATTGATCAATTGCAAATCCAATAAATACTCCTCAACATATTAAACCTGAATGATATTTTTTATTTGCTTATTCTATTTTACGAGCTATTCCTAACAAATTAGGAGGAGTATTAGCTTTACTTTTTTCTATTTTAATTTTATTTATTCTCCCATTAATAATTATTGTTAATCAGAGTTATGTGGACTTGTACAGAAAAAGTTGGAAGTGTGACTTATACAAAGGTTTGGCTACGACTAACGGTCGGCGTAGCGATCGCCTACGACGCCACGGGATGTTTATGGCTCTACAGCGGAACCATGCGCCCCGATCGTTCAACTAAAGGAAAAGGTCCCGTATCGCACCAGGAACAGAAAAGAAGTATTGTGTTATAATATGTAGACAAGTCGTCTCCAAGTACAACAATAATAAATCATAAATTCAAAACTAATAAATTTTATCCATTAAATAATTTCTTATTTTGATTTTTTATTAATAATTTCATTATTTTAACTTGATTAGGAAGACAAGCTATTGATTATCCTTATACTATGATTAATTTAATTTTTACAAATATATACTTTATATTTTTTATTTCAAATATATATCTTATAAAATTTTGAGATAAAATTATCTATAATTATTATTAAATTAATGAGTCTGAATTAGACATATATTTTGAAAATATATTAAAGAAAAATATTTTTCTATTAATTTTAAATTTATATATATAAATTTATTAATATTTTTAAAATAAAAATTATATATATATAAATTAAAATAAAAGATAAAAATTTTTTTCAACATATATATATTAATTCATCATATCGAATTCGAGGTATAATTCTTCGAATTCAAATAAAAAAAAAATTATGATATAAAATTATTAATAAAGTTAAAATTGAATATCCAAAATTAAAAAAAATAATTACTATAATTAATCTTATAAATAAAATTATTATATATTCAGCTATAAAAATTAAAGAAAATCTTCTTCTATAATATTCTACATTAAACCCAGAAACTAATTCTGATTCTCCTTCAATTAAATCAAATGGGGCTCGATTTAATTCAATTATTATTCTTACAATTAACATAAAGTATAAAGGAAAAAAAAGAAAAAAAAAATTAATATTAAATTGAAATTTTGTAAATAATTCTAAAGAAAATCCTTTAATAAATATTATAATAACAAAAAATATAAAAAATAAACTAACTTCAAAAGAAATAGATTGAGAAATTGATCGTAAACATCCTAATATTGAATAAATCGAATTAGATGATCATCCTATTATTATAGTAGGATAAACTCTTAAACTTAATATTAAAAATAAAAATACCAACCCAAATTTAAAATTTATTCAATTTACATAATAAGGTATTAATAATCAATATAATATAGAGATTACTAATATAATTATTGGACCTAATATATATATATATATATAAATTAATTTTATCTAAATATATATATTCCTTAGAAAATAATTTAATTGCATCTGAAAATGGTTGCAATATTCCTTTAATTCCTACTTTATTAGGACCTTTTCGAATTTGAATATAACCTAAAATTTTTCGTTCTAATAATGTTAAAAATGCTACTCCCACTAAAATTATAACTACCATAATTAATAAATAAACTAAATTAAAATAAAAAATTATTATCTATAAATTATATAATATTATATAATTAAATTCTAAATTTAATGCACTGTAACGTGGTGACACCTGTGCCCCCCCCCCCGTTACAATCGCTGCGCTTCTCCCACCTCAAATCCCACCTAGAAATGACCCTTAACCCTTCTAACACCTCACCCCTTTTTCCCGCCCGCCGGTGTCGGGCCGATGGAGGCGACGGACAAGAGACAACAGGGATCACCCGCAAGAAGGAGCTACGAGGCCGGCGACAGACCTCCCACCCTCCAGGAGAGGAAAAGCAACGCGGGACTTCGGAAAAAGAGACGAAGCGGCCCAGCAGCTGATACAAACGTCCACCTGGAGCCATCTGTCGCCGAGCCCGAAGACCTCAGTCCACCCGCCACGGCCGGAGATCCGCCAGCCCCATCGAACCCGAACACCGGCAGATCGACAATCGATAACCAATCTATTCCGTTGCCAGAAAAGGCCCCCTTCCTATTCCCCATCCCCTCCCCAAAAATCATCCCGCGACGGACCCGTCGTCGCTGCCTTGTCATTGAGCCTTCGGCTATCTAACTAAGCGAAAGCAGAGATTCCTGGCGAATAGCGATTGTAGAGATTTTGGAAAGTACGATTGTGTGTGTGGAGTTTCAAGTATGCCCTTCCGATATTATTGTAGAAGTTTGTGAGTTTCGGCAACGGCGATCTTCGATTGCGAGCTTGTGTGTCCGCGTATCGCGCCGGTTATCCGTCGTCACATTATTTTACGAACCCTTTTATCCAGCCCCTGTTACTCCCGTCCACAACATTCTCCTACGCGTAACGTATACGAACTTCCAGAAACCTCCCTCACCCTGAGATCTTCCCTAACCCTCGACAAGTCCTCCTTGCGTACTCCCCCCGCGAGACTGTAAGGACGTAAGTGCCACGAGTCCCACTCCCTGTAACGACCCCCATTCTGTCCCCTTTCCAATTTTCGATTGCCACCGCGAGTGGCTGGCGCCCAACGTTTGTAATAGAGAATTATAGAATAGTATAGAGTGAACCCCCGAAAGGGTCACAGCACTTAATCTGCCAAGATAATTTTAATTAATTAATTTTTATATAAATTATTTCTTAAATTTAGTCCTTTCGTACAAAAATTTTAAATTTTTTTAAAGATAGAAACCAATCTGACTCACGTCGATCTGAACTCAAATCATGTAAAATTTTCATAGTCGAACAGACTAAATTTATAAACACCTACATTTATAATTCATTTTAATTCAACATCGAGGTCGCAAACAATTTTTTCAATTTGATCTTTCCAAAAATATTACGCTGTTATCCCTAAGGTAATTTATTCTTTTATTATATTTTATAATATATTTCAATTAAACTTCTATAAATTAATATTTTTAAAACTTTAAAGTTAATTAAATCTAAAAATCCTCCCAACCAAATATATTATTAAAATTTATAAAATTTATAATATATAAAATTCTATAGGGTCTTATCGTCCCTTAAATTTAATTAAGCATTTTAACTTAAAATTTAAATTTATTTTATATAACTGAGACAGTTTATATTTCATTAATTCATTCATTCTAGCCCTCAATTAAAAGACAAATGATTATGCTACTGTAATGTCGCGAAGTTCTCCCTCTCACTGAGTTCTCCGCGTACCTTTTGTATGATTTGTATCTACGTTGTTAGCTAGGTAGAGGTTCTTACTTACCTTTCGCTGGGCGAGGATACCTGTAGAAATAGGTCGTCCTGGTGGATGTAGACGGTAGGGTAGATGTTCGAGTCAAGATCACACACTTCCGATCACAACAAATGTTTATTGGGTTTAAATACAATCCTTAACTTGCGCGCTCTTTACAGATGACGATTTGCTCTGTCGGGTCTCTGAGTCCCGTAGCAGAGTCGTACTTTGTGGATTTCTGTACGCGTATTTGAATTGAATCCCGGATTCGCGTTAAACGGACTGGCCGATTCTGAATGAATTTTACGGAAGTGATCCGGTTATACACTATAATTGATCTGTGACTATACTATAATTGATTGTGAACTGTTCCTGCACAAAATTTGATCTGATACGAGTTCTGTACTATAATTGGTCTGTGTTGTTTCTGTAGTATAATTTGTCTGATCGCGGGCGGTTTGGTCTCGTTATTATATATTGATTAATGAGGTCGACTTTTGATTTGGCAATTCGGGTGAACCACCTCGTCCGGATCGTCAGCGTTCTTGCCGTACGACATCCCGGCTGAGTTGCTCACTCAGAATTTTTGCGGAGCGATGAATTTGGATGGTGCAATAGAAGTTCAAAGAATTTGTATCGCGAAATGTAAGTTTAAAGAATCTGTATGGCGAAATATAAGTTTAAAGAATTTAGGTCGCGAAATAGCGGCTTAAAATAGAAATAGAAATTTTAAAGAATGCGTCACAGGACGTGACACCTGGCCGCCTAGATTGTTGCATATCGGTACGATATCAACAAATAAATCTGGAAAGAAAATTTTCTTTAAGCGATTGTGTTATCCAAATTCATAGTTTGCGGTTTTATGAGTTAAATGAGTTTTACAATTTTAAGGTGAGGTGTAATTACAATATTTGTTAGTTGGTGTGAATTTGTTGCGCTGGGTAAAATTTTTTTTGCTAATATTTCTTTGCATTTACGAATTGGTATGTTACAAAGAGTAAATGGTTTTCGGGATGGCCATTTACTTCCCTCCCCCGCTGAGATTGAGGCGGTAGGAGTGCGTAGCGGAATTACATATAGTGCGTGTACTGATAATATTGTAGACCAACACTTCTGGGCTTCTTTATTAACTTTTAAATTCAATGTTTCTAAAATGAAATTGGTAATTCTTAGATCCTCTATTGTGGCTGGTATGCGCTGAGACAGCGGTGTTTTGCATGCGCTGGTTCCGAGTATTATTGAGCGCTTCATCGGTTAATGTCCTGTGTTTTACTTGGAAATTTTGTGCACCTGGTGGGGTAATTGATATATATATCCGTTCGATCGGGTAGTATCGTCACTTGAGCGAAAAAAAAAATTTTTGTTCTGCTTGTTATTTCTATCCGAACGCCGCGATAACAGTCACTATGACGTTTATCCCGTTTCCCGTTTTTATGGATCTATCCAAGCCCAGGAAGGAGGTGTTTGCGTCATGGGTAAGTGGTCTTTATTTTGTTTATTCATTATTGTTGTTACTGACCCTCTTTTTTTTTTTTTTTTTTTTGCGTGTTATTCATTGTGTGCTTTTATTTGTTTCTCCTTCTTCAGCGTACTGATGGCCGTTTTATCTGGTGCCATGGCATGATCAATCTGGCATACAAGCGTACGGTACGGGAGTATCGTCGCAACTTCCGCCGGTACCTCGAGGAACTGTACGAGTGGGACGAAGATCGAGTATTGGATATCGCCCCCTTATTCGCCCTCGAGTGAAGATTCATTTAAAAAAAAAGATTTCACTCGCATATGTTTGTTCTCTCTTTTATTGTTTTTTTTTTCCTTTGAATAAACTTTCGTTTTTTTTTTAATCTTATTTTTGGTCCGTGTATTTTTATTTCATAAGTCCTTCACTTCCTTTCCCTTTCTAATCGTATTTTGAGTTAATATTTATTGTAAGCTTCTTATTGTATATTATTACTTTGTAAGTCTTGTTACTTTTAATTTTTATTTTGAATAAATTTTTTTTTTTTGTTGTAAGTTTGCGTGTGTTTATTTTTGTGCGTATTTCCTTACGTTTCCTCTTGCGTTGCGTTTGTTTAGTTTCATGCTTCTAGCGTAAAAACCTGTATTCTTTCTTGTTTTATTGGTTGTGGTGGTTTAATTTCGGGTGGTTTGACTGTAGGTGCTCTGAGTGCAGGTGGTCGTTGTGGGATAGGTGGTGATATCCCCCATTTTAGGCTGTTTGGTTGCTCTATCTTTATTTCGTTCAATTCGATGTCTTCGTTTTTCGTTAGGCGTTTTCGTCTTGGGAGCGTTTTGATGTTATTATTGTTCTTTAATGTTACCAATAAGTATGTAATTGAACTAAAGATGGCTGCCAATAGGTGTAGGGACCAGCCATATAATGTATGCAATGTGTATCCTCTTATAATTGTGTCAATTATTAGCTTGCAGATATGAAGATTATAAGGATCATTATTACTGCAGAGCTAATTGAACCGAATTTGATGAATTTTTCCATGAATTTATTCCACGTATTTTCTGCGATGTGGGATAGCGTGTTTTCCGTAAAAGATTGTTGATTAGTCCTCCTTGTACGCTTTCTTCTCCTAGCATGCCCCTCGCTATTGTATTCAGCAAGGCTGATTTTTCTAAGGGGAACATGATGTGCTGTTGGAGTTCTTGGAGGTCTTCTTGTGAATAAATTCCGCTTCATGCTAGTGAATTTATTTCTTTGTATTCCCAGGAAATGTTTGTGTTAGGTTTTAGAATTCCTGGATTTTGCGCTTGTCTTGGTGTTGGTGTTAGTGCTATCCAATTGTTGTTTATTTTGTAATATTGTGGAATGATTGTGTTACATTCTATCTGAGTTCCTGACTTCATTAATATGTGTGTTTTCGGTGTCAGGAATCGTGTTTGGTTTCCTGAGGTTACTGGTAATTGCGTATAGCATTTATCTGTGTGGAGTAATTGCACTTCTTTGGTGTGCATTTTATGATGTGTACCACCTCTCCTGCAGTCCTAGCAATATATCCCGGTTTTTCCATTAATTGTACGCAAATTCGTCTGGTGAAATAGTGGCTATGGATAGAGAATTGTAGATTGTTTTTCTTCTAGTTTGCATTTTTCACTTAAAATATCTAAATATAAATTTTGTATTTGAGCCCTGAAGTGTTTTTCTACATATACGAATTTTGAATTAGTGTAAGTGAGAATGTCTAAATTTAGTATTTCTTTTGATGGCTGTGCGTCGTTATCGAATAGTATGTTATTTTGTGATCTTTCGTATATAATTAATTTTGGGTGTTCAGTTTTTGTTAATATTCTGTTGCAGGTTTCGATGTTTCCTTTCGCTGCTAGCGCGAATGAGATGTCGGTTGTTTCTATTGTGTATAATGTTTCGCGATTTTTAGCTGTTAGTTTTGTTACCGGACCTCGGTATAATACGTCGAATTTAGTTTTAAGACAATCTTCTCTCGGTAGCGCTGACCAGAAGGTATGTCCGCCTTCCATGTCAATACAGTGTTCATCCGAAAATTTACAAATTGTTCCTGATGCTAAACGTAATTTATCATTATTAAGGCTAACTTGCGCGGTGTATTCTATTAATGTAATTTTTATAAGACCTTGTACATATACTTTATTCCATGTTCCGTAGCTATCGGAATAGGACGCTCCTGTACACGAGCTCTCTATTGCATTTCCTGCTAGACTTATTCCTACGGATTTCGTTGAATTTACTTTTAAATTCGCGATTGTGTGAAAATTATCGTATCTAAATATTCCGGTGTTGTGTATGGATTTACAGTTTTCATGGCTTATGTCTAGAAGGTATTCTTGTATCGCGTTTTCTACTGGTACTAAGTGGCTGAACATTCCGCATCGGAAGATTGTGCGTTGGATCTCTATTTTGCATTGTATGATTGGAGTCGTTCTGAATTCTGCTAATTGTAGGAGTCGTATTGTTGTGTTGGTTATGCTAACGTCTGCATGGTGGAAGTCGCATTCTCCGGTGTCCAGTAAAGAGTATGTCGATACGATCGGGTTCGTTGCGCCGCAATCAAACCCGATTATTGCTTGGCTAATTTTGAATGTGCTGATATAAATTAATAGAATTAACTTCATTGTCGGCTCTTTTCCTAGAAAGAAGGCTTATGTTATTTCCTGTGCTGCTGAATGCTTAATTTGTTCGCGTGAACTGTTTTTGGCTTTCCTTTGTAATTGATTGTTATAGTATTGTTATCACCTATTTTTAGTATTTCGTATGGCCCTAATACCAATCTTTTTCTAATTTTCCCGGTTTAGGTTCTTTGAGTAACCATACTTTGTCTCCGATTTTAAATTCTACCGGTTTAATGAATCTATCGTAGTATTCTTTTGATTTCATTTTTGCGTCTATTAGATTTTCGCCGTGCCATAGTAGCTATATCTCTCATGTTTTTTATTAGGTTTTCCAGATAATCGTTATGTGTAGGTAACTGTTCTGATTTCTTTAGAGGTTCGATCGAAGGTAGCCTAGCTGGGTAAGCGAAAACCAGTTCATGCGGTGTGAAATTGTGACCGGACATGAATGCTTGTGTTATAGTTGAATTGTGCTAGCTCTAGAAGTTCATCCCATTCACATTTCTTTTGTTGAAAAATTTTTTAAATATTCGCAAAGTGGATGATGTGCTCTTTCTAATGATCCGTTTGATTGAGAGTGAAAAAGATGTTGTTTCGATTTTTTGAGAATTTAAATCTTTTTGCAACTTGTTTTCATAATTTACTAGTGAAATTTGTTCCTCTATCAGTAAGTAGTATTTTAGGTGAGCCAAAAGTGCATATAAATTTTTTTACAAAAGCATCTGCGACTGATTCTGCTGTTTGATCTTTTAAAGGTACTGCTACTAAAAATTTTGATAATTGGTCTTGTATGGTTAAAATGTATTTATTATTATTTTTTGTGACGTTGAGTGGACCGACAATGTCCATTGCGATTTAATCGAAAGTTTTCATTGGTGTGTCTGTTATTACCATTGGTTGTCTAGTTTTAATTCTTTTTAATTTGTTTCTTTGACATTCCTCGCCTTTTTTTTATTTTATGTGAATATCTTGTTTTAGATTTTCCCAAAGAATTTGTCTTTTATTCTACTATATGTTCTATTTACACCTGAATGACCTCCTAGTTTTGTAGAGTGGAATTGGTCAAATATTTTATTTCTGTTCTCGGGTTTTACATATTCTATAGTTATTTAGGCAAACTATTATGTTTAATGTCGGTTTTATCGAAAGTGTTTTTTATTATTTCTTCTATTTCGTTCCAGTTTATATTTAGTATTTAATATCTTTCGAAACGCTGAAAAATTTTTCTGTTTTTTCGTATAAGTAAATCTTTTAATATATTGGAATAGTTTATCAAGTTCTGTTTTATTATTTCTGATGATGATGCTATGTTTAGACATAACAAAGAGGTTTTATTATTTATTTTCTATTATTTCGACTTCATTTCCGATAGGTTGGGTGTTATTTTATATTTTTAGTTTTCATTAACTCATTGGTGGTTTTATCCAAAGGTATGCCCTGTTTAGTAATTTGTGCACGATGTATCATTTCTAAATTGGATTGAGTTTTCGTGTAAATTAAATTTTTTTGCTTCCTGTTCTTCTATACTTGTCTTTTTTTGTTTTAATCCGTTCTTTCATTGCTACCTACTGTTTGCGGTTGTTTCTTGACCTGACTGTTCTTGAACTTCCTTCTTGGTCTACCCCCTTTCCTTTTGGCCTTTATATGATCGTCTTCTACTTTGTCTTGACTTGGAATTTCGCGGTTGCCGAGTTTTTGCTGATATCTTTCTTTCCTTGCGCTCTTGTTGTAACGGAACGTGTACGTATACCACCGGATTTCTCGATAATGCATCGGCATTCAAGTTTTGCTTACCTGGTTTATAAACTATATCGTATTCGTAGTCCGATAATTTTAATCTCCATTTTTGTACTCTAGTATTATTGTCGGTGTTTTTAGCCAAAGTAGTGGTTTATGATCTGTAACTATTGTAAATTTATTTCCATAAATGTAGTTTCGACAATGTTTTATATTGCGAACATTATTGCTAGAGCTTCTTTTTCGTAGGTGTCATATTTGATTTCTGCTTCCTGTAATACTCGTGATGCGTATGCGATTGGTCTGTCTTTCCCAATTTCTCCTTGCGATAGTACTGCACCTAGGGCGTATTTAGATGCGTCTGTCGTGATAACGTATGGTTCAATCGAATTTGGGGTACCGTAGTATAGGTGCGTTGCATAATATTTCCCTTGAGTTTTATGAAAGCGTTTTGCTGTTCCGTGTTCCAGGAAAATTTTGTGTCTTTTTGCAATAAACTTGTTAAAGGTTTTGCAATTTTTGCGAAATTATTTACGAATCGTCTGTAGTAGCCTGCGAGTCCTAAGAAGTCTCTTATGTTCTTGACGTTCTTAGGAGTTGGAAATTTTTGTACAGCTTCTGTTTTTGCTGGTCGGGTTTATACCTTTCCCACTTAGTATGTGTCCTAGAAAGCATACTTCCGATTTAAGGGAATTCGCATTTTTTCGGGCTCAAGTTTTAATTTTACGTCTCTTAATTTTTTGCTGCGACTGTGTTAAATCTCGTGTTGAGTTCCTCTAAATTCTCCAAAAGATTATGATGTCATCGATGAAAACAAAGCAAATTTTTCCAATTGAATCGCCTAATGCTGGTGTTTATACACTCTGAAAGGTTCGTGGCGAATTTCTTAATCCGAAAGGTAAGACATTGAATTCCAAATCGTCCCAATGGATGTATGCTGAAAGCTGTCTTATGTATGTCTCTTGGTTCATCTTGATTTGACCTGGAAGCCTGATTTTAAATCTACTACGTGATATAGTTTTGCCTGTCCTAATTGGTCGAAGATTTCAGTTATATTTGGGTAGTAGATATGGGTCTGGGATCGTTTTTTTTTTTTCTGTAGTCTATTACCAGTCTCCATCTTTTCTTTCCCTCGGCTGTTTCCTTTTTTTGACTACCCAAGTTGGGGCGTTAAAAGCACTTTTTGAGTGTCTGACAAAACCGTTTGCGATTAATTTTTCCGTTTCTTGTACCGCAGTTTCTTTTAATTTATGTGGCAGGGGAAATTGTTTTACATATACGGGTTTCTCGTCCGTTAGGTTAATTTCATGTTGTTCCGTATTGTAGGACTCTATTTTATCTCCTTCTAACCAAAATATGTCATTATTTTCTTCGATCAATTCTCTCATTATGGCTTTCTTATCTTCGGATAGGTTTCCTAGCCGAATTTTTCCTAAAAGTTTATCCCGCCGATTTTCCGTTTCTTTGCTTTTCGTCACAGTACCATTTTCCTTGTTTTCTGTAAAACTGATTTTTCCTACTTCTAATATTTCGCTTTCGTCTATTTCTGGTAGGTTTCCTGTTTCCTGAAATCCTTCCAATATGTCTTCTACATCGTATGCTGCATAGTTATATTTGTTTTCTAAAAGGTCAGTTTCGTTTTTGAATTTGATGCTTGTTTTCATCTACTTTTGTTAGAAATGTTGTATAGTCGTACGCTCTATTTCGCACTTTCCTTCGTGGCTGTCGAGTACTGTATTTATAGTTTATTATCTGTCCTGCGTATTTGTTGTCCGTTCTTAAATGTTCTTCGAGATTTGCTGACGTCGTCTGTTCCGTATTTATTGTTACGTTACTTGGTTCGTTATTTAATTTGTCCACTATGTTTAATAAATGTAGTATATCGTTATTGAAGCTATCGTCTGAGTCTCCTGTCATATTATCCGGTTGCGGAAGGTCTTGGTTTGCATTGTCAATGTCGCTCGAGTTTTCGCTGATTCCTGTTTGTTGCAGTGTTTCCGAGTCAGTATGTACGGTTGTAAGTGTGTCATTAGCATGTGTCGTGCCCTGTAATATCTTGTTGATGAAGCATTTCTGCTCATCTGTTAATTCCGATTTAACTGTTTCGACTGTTTGTGAAGATAATCTGTGATTTGTATTTGCTTCTCCTGACCTTAATTCAAATTTTCCGTTATTTATTTCTACGTATCCTTCGTCTAGTCTTAATTTTTGTTCGAGGAGTACTTTTATGCCTAATATTCCGTCGTAAGGTATTGAAAAGTCTTCTGGTGCTACGTGAAAGTCAAAATATTGGTAATTTATGGGTATTTTTGTTGCTCCTAGAGTTTGTAATGGTTTATCTGTAATGCCTGAAAGTAGTATTTTCCTATCTTCTAGTATTGCGTTTGCTGGTATCTGGTCCTTTTTATGATATTTAATTGTGCACCGCTATCGATGAGTAGGTTGCATTCCCCTCTTGTGTAAGGGTTTTCTATTGTGATGTATTGCAATAGATTTTCCAGTCTCAGTGAATACATTGCCATTCTTGTTGATATGTTCTTTCGTTTATTTCGATTGTCGGGTAGTTTTGTTTCAGGAGGTTTTTCTTGTTCTGATTCATTCGGTTTTGTGTTGTCGTTAATTTTATATGTTCGAGCGGCTCATCGTTACTTCTTCCTGTGCGCTCCCTCCAGGAAGAATCTATTCGTTTCCCGCTCTGTGCTGTTGATGATTCTGATTTCTGTAGCATTCCTCTGTTGTATGATTCGTACTTTTGCAAAGGTTGCAGAATTTTCCGGCGCTGTTCTCCAAGCTTTTAAGTTTCCTACATGCGTCTATTTGGTGTCCTGGTTCTTCGCAATAGGAACAGATATCTCTTTTTTGAGCTCGTAGTTCAATGGCTTTCAGTTTTCTACTCCTTTATTGTATGATTTGGGGTTTTACAATAGTCACAAAATTTTCGCGGTTCGTTCATGTGTCTCGGGTTATCTCTATTGCTATTATTATTTCTGGGGTAGTTATTGCTATTAAAATTTCCATTGCTATTATTATTTCTGAAGTGATTATTGCCGTTAAAATTTTCATTGTATTTATATTTTCTCTGGAAGTTATTATTATTATGGTTGAAATTGTGATTGTCTCCATACGAGTTATTTGACCTACGTTGAGGGTTTCTCAATTCGTGGTAGTCTCCTGACGAGTGACCCAATTGGTTGCGATTTTGGTATTTAATTGGGTGTGTCCTTGTTTGGAAAACTCTTGCCCCTTCGCATTCTTCTGCGTCATGGCCTTCTTCGTTGCAGTTTGTGCACATGATTAATTGCAGACCATTGTCTTTCAATAACGGACAGTGTTTTGTAGTATGGCCCAATTTCCTGCAAAGTGGGCACATAGGTGTTGGGCAATTTTCAGCTGTATGGTACCTACTATTACAGATTTCGCAGAGTTCTGTAATCTTTGGGAATCTTGTGCAGGTGTTTGGATCGTGACCACTTCCTTTGCACTTCCAGCATGTTTCATATTCAATTATAAATGGGCATTGGCTGACTGTATGGCCCATTACTTGGCAATATTGGCAATAATTTCCCTTTGATCTATTCATTTTACATGCGTCGATGGAATGTCCCTGAGTGTTACAATATTTGCAAATAAGCTCTATCTTGTTTCTGGTGAATTTGCAATCGTATGATACGTGGTCTCTGTTTTTACAGTATACACATGCCGCGTTATTACAAAATAATGCTTCGTGGTTTGGCTCTCTGCATATTTGACACGTGTATGTTACTGGTTTGTGTCATATTCTCGAGACTGCATAGTACACTAGCTGAGT